>NC_073236.2:10625500-10930000 GCF_029281585.2 Gorilla gorilla gorilla | reverse complement strand
ATTCCATTCCATTCCATTCCATTCCATTCCATTCCATTCTACTGGTGTCCATTCCATTCCATTCCATTCCATTCCATTCCATTCCATTCCATTCCATTCCTTTCCATTCCATTGCATTCCATTGCATTCCATTCCATTCCATTCCATTCCATTCCATTCCATTCCACTCCACTCCACTCCACTCCACTCCATTCCACTCCACTCCACTCCGGTACATTCCATTCCATTCCATTCCATTCCATTCCATTCCATTCCGTGCTTCTCGGGTACATTCCGTTCCGTTCCATTCCATTCCATTCCATTCCATTCCATTCCGTTCCAGTGCACTCTACTCCACTCCACTCCACTCCACTCCACTCCGGTACATTCCATTCCATTCCATTCCATTCCATTCCATTCCATTTCCATTCCCATTCCATTTCCATTCCCGTTCCATTTCCATTCCCGTTTCTTTTCCATTCCCGTTCCATTTCCATTCCAGTTCCATTACCATTCCCGTTCCATTTCCATTCCCGATCCATTTCCATTCCCGTTCCATTTCCATTCCCGTTCCATTTCCATTCCCGTTCCGTTACCATTCCCGTTCCATTTCCGTTCCCGTTCCGTTTCCGTTCCCGTTCCATTTCCGTTCTCGTTCCGTTTCCGTTCCCGTTCCATTTCCATTCCCGTTACATTTCCGTTCCCTTTCCATTTCCATTCCCGTTCCATTTCCATTCCCTTTCCATTTCCATTTCATTCCATTCCATTCTGCTCGGGTACATTCCATTCCATTCCATTGCATTCCATTCCGTTCTGCTCCTGTCCATTCCATTCCATTCCATTCCATTCCATTCCATTCCATTCCATTCCATTCTACTGGTGTCCATTCCATTCCATTCCATTCCATTCCATTCCATTCCATTCCATTCCATTGCATTCCAAGGCATTCCATTCCATTCCATTCCATTCCATTCCATTCCATTCCATTCCACTCCACTCCACTCCACTCCACTCCATTCCACTCCACTCCACTCCGGTACATTCCATTCCATTCCATTCCATTCCATTCCATTCCATTCCGTGCTTCTCGGGTACATTCCGTTCCGTTCCATTCCATTCCATTCCATTCCATTCCATTCCGTTCCAGTGCACTCTACTCCACTCCACTCCACTCCACTCCACTCCGGTACATTCCATTCCATTCCATTCCATTCCATTCCATTTCCATTCCCATTCCATTTCCATTCCCGTTCCATTTCCATTCCCGTTTCTTTTCCATTCCCGTTCCATTTCCATTCCAGTTCCATTACCATTCCCGTTCCATTTCCATTCCCGATCCATTTCCATTCCCGTTCCATTTCCATTCCCGTTCCATTTCCATTCCCGTTCCGTTACCATTCCCGTTCCATTTCCGTTCCCGTTCCGTTTCCGTTCCCGTTCCATTTCCGTTCTCGTTCCGTTTCCGTTCCCGTTCCATTTCCATTCCCGTTCCATTTCCGTTCCCTTTCCATTTCCATTCCCGTTCCATTTCCATTCCCTTTCCATTTCCATTTCATTCCATTCCATTCTGCTCGGGTACATTCCATTCCATTCCATTGCATTCCATTCCGTTCTGCTCCTGTCCATTCCATTCCATTCCATTCCGTTCCATTCCGTTCTACTCGGGTAGATTCCATTCCATTCCATTCCATTCCATTCCATTCCATTCCATTCCATTCCATTCCATTCTACTGGTGTCCATTCCAATCCATTCCATTCCATTCCATTCCATTCCATTCCATTCCATTGCATTCCATTCCATTCCATTCCATTCCATTCCGTTCCGTTCTACTCGGTTACATTCCATTCAATTCCATTCCATTCCGTTCTACTCGGGTAGATTCCATTCCATTCCATTCCATTCCTTTCCATTCCATTGCATTCCATTGCATTGCATTGCACTCAATTCCATTCCATTCCATTCCATTCCATTCCATTCCATTCCATTCCATTCCGTTCCGTTCAACTCGGTTACATTCCATTCAATTACATTCCATTCCGTTCTACTCGGTTACATACCATTCCATTCCATTCCATTCCATTCCAATCCATTCCATTCCATTCCATTCCGTTCTACTCGTGTACATTCCATTCCATTCCACTCCATTCCATTCCATTCCATTCCATTCCATTCCATTCCATTCCGTTCTACTTTGGTACATTGCATTCCATTCCATTCCATTCCATTCCATTCCATTCCATTCCATTCCATTCCATTCCATTCTACTCAGGTTGATTCCATTCTATTCCATTCCTTTCCATTCCATTCCATTCCATTCCATTCCATTCGATTCCATTCCATTCCATTCCATAGAATTCCATTCCATTCCATTCCATTCCATGGAATTCCATTCCATTCCATTCCATGGAATTCCATTCCATTCCATTCCATTCCATGGAATTCCATTCCATTCCATTCCATTCCATTCCATTCCATTCCATTCCATTCCATTGAATTCCATTCCGTTCCATTCCATTCCATTGAATTCCATTCCATTCCATTCCATTCCATTCCATTCCATTCCATTCCATTGAATTCCATTCCATTGAATTCCATTCCATTCCATTCCATTCCATTCCATTCCATCCCATTCCATTCCATTCCATTCCATTCCGTTCTACTAGGGTTGATTCCATTCTATTCCATTCCATTCCATTCGATCCCATTTGATTCCATTCGATTCCATTCAATTCCATTCGATTCCATTCCATTCCACTCCATTCCATTCCATTGAATTCCATTCCATTCCATTCCATTCCATTCCATTCCATTCCATGGAATTCCATTCCATTCCATTCCATTCCATGGAATTCCATTCCATTCCATTCCATTCCATTCCATTCCATAGAATTCCATTCCATTCCATTCCATTCCATTGAATTCCGTTCCATTCCATTCCATTCCATTCCGTTCCGTTCCGTTCCGTTCCGTTGCGTTCCGTTCCGTTCCGTTGTGTTCCGTTCCGTTCTACTCGGGATGATTCCATTCTATTCCATTCCATTCCAATCCATTCCATTCCATTCCATTGAATTCCATTCCATTCCATTCCATTCCATTCCATTCCATTCCATTCCATTGAATTCCATTCCATTCCATTCCATTCCATTCCATTCCATTCCATTCCATTCCATTGAATTCCATTCCATTCCAATCCATTCCATGGAATTCCGTTCCATTCCATTCCATTCCGTTCCGTTCCGTCCCGTTCCGTTCCGTTCCGTTCCGTTGCGTTCCGTTCCGTTCTACTCGGGTTGATTCCATTCTATTCCATTCCATTCCATTCGATTCCATTCGATTCCATTCGATTCCACTCCATTCCATTCCATAGAATTCCATTCCATTCCATTCCATTCCATTGAATTCCATTCCATTCCATTCCATTCCATTCTATTCCATTCCATTCCAATCCATTCCATTCCATTCCATTGAATTCCATTCCATTCCATTCCATTCCATTCCATTCCATTCCATTGAATTCCATTCCATTCCATTCAATTCCATTCCATTCCATTCCATTCCATTGAATTGCATTCCATTCCATTCCATTCCATTCCATTCCATTCCATTCCATTCCATTCCATTCCATTTGAATTCCATTCCATTCCATTCCATTCCATTCCATTCCATTCCATTTGAATTCCATTCCATTCCAATCCATTCCATTCCATTCCATTCCATTCCATTCCATTCCATTCCATTCCATGGAATTCCATTCCATTCCATTCCATTCCATTCCATTCCATTGAATTCCATTCCATTCCATTCCATTCCATTCCATTCCATTCCATTCCATTCCATTGAATTCCATTCCGTTCCATTCCATTCCATTGAATTCCGTTCCATTCCACTCCATTCCATTCTGTTCCGTTCCGTTCCGTTCCGTTCCCTTCCGTTGCGTTCCGCTCCGTTCTACTCGGGTTGATTCCATTCTATTCCATTCCAGTCCATTCGATCCCATTCGATTGCATTCGATTCCATTCGATTCCATTCGATTCCACTCCATTCCATTCCATAGAATTCCATTCCATTCCATTCCATTCCATTCCATTCCATTCCATTGAATTCCATTCAATTCCATTCCATTCCATGGAATTCCATTCCATTCCATTCCATTCCAATCCATAGAATTCCATTCCATTCCATTCCATTCCATTGAATTCCGTTCCATTCCATTCCATTCCGTTCCGTTCCGTTCCGTTCCGTTCCGTTGCGTTCCGTTCCGTTCCGTTGTGTTCCGTTCCGTTCTACTCAGGTTGATTCCATTCTATTCCATTCCATTCCAAACCATTCCATTCCATTCCATTCCATTCCATTCCATTCCATTCCATTGAATTCCATTCCATTCCATTCCATTCCATGGAATTCCGTTCCATTCCATTCCATTCCGTTCCGTTCCATCCCGTTCCGTTCCGTTCCGTTCCGTTGCGTTCCGTTCCGTTCTACTAGGGTTGATTCCATTCTATTCCATTCCATTCCATTCGATTCCATTCGATTCCATTCGATTCCACTCCATTCCATTCCATAGAATTCCATTCCATTCCATTCCATTCCATTGAATTCCATTCCATTCCATTCCATTCCAATTCCATTCCATTCCATTCCATTCCATTGAATTCCATTCCATTCCATTCCATTCCATTCCATTCCATTCCATTCCATTCCATTCTACTGGTGTCCATTCCATTCCATTCCATTCCATTCCATTCCATTCCTTTCCATTCCATTGCATTCCATTGCATTCCATTCCATTCCATTCCATTCCATTCCATTCCATTCCACTCCACTCCACTCCACTCCACTCCATTCCACTCCACTCCACTCCGGTACATTCCATTCCATTCCATTCCATTCCATTCCATTCCATTCCATTCCGTGCTTCTCGGGTACATTCCGTTCCGTTCCATTCCATTCCATTCCATTCCATTCCGTTCCAGTGCACTCTACTCCACTCCACTCCACTCCACTCCACTCCGGTACATTCCATTCCATTCCATTCCATTCCATTCCATTCCATTTCCATTCCCATTCCATTTCCATTCCCGTTCCATTTCCATTCCGTTTCTTTTCCATTCCCGTTCCATTTCCATTCCAGTTCCATTACCATTCCCGTTCCATTTCCATTCCCGATCCATTTCCATTCCCGTTCCTTTTCCATTCCCGTTCCATTTCCATTCCCGTTCCGTTACCATTCCCGTTCCATTTCCGTTCCCGTTCCGTTTCCGTTCCCGTTCCATTTCCGTTTTCGTTCCGTTTCCGTTCCCGTTCCATTTCCATTCCCGTTCCATTTCCGTTCCCGTTCCATTTCCATTCCCGTTCCATTTCCATTCCCTTTCCATTTCCATTTCATTCCATTCCGTTCTGCTCGGGTACATTCCATTCCATTCCATTGCATTCCATTCCGTTCTGCTCCTGTCCATTCCATTCCATTCCATTCCGTTCCATTCCGTTCTACTCGGGTAGATTCCATTCCATTCCATTCCATTCCATTCCATTCCATTCCATTCCATTCCATTCCATTCCATTCTACTGGTGTCCATTCCATTCCATTCCATTCCATTCCATTCCATTCCATTCCATTCCATTCCATTGCATTCCATTCCATTCCATTCCATTCCATTCCATTCCATTCCATTCCATTCCATTCCATTGAATTCCATTCCATTCCAATCCATTCCATGGAATTCCGTTCCATTCCATTCCATTCCGTTCCGTTCCGTCCCGTTCCGTTCCGTTCCGTTCCGTTGCGTTCCGTTCCGTTCTACTCGGGTTGATTCCATTCTATTCCATTCCATTCCATTCGATTCCATTCGATTCCATTCGATTCCACTCCATTCCATTCCATAGAATTCCATTCCATTCCATTCTATTCCATTGAATTCCATTCCATTCCATTCCATTCCATTCTATTCCATTCCATTCCAATCCATTCCATTCCATTCCATTGAATTCCATTCCATTCCATTCCATTCCATTCCATTCCATTCCATTCCATTGAATTCCATTCCATTCCATTCAATTCCATTCCATTCCATTCCATTCCATTGAATTCCATTCCATTCCATTCCATTCCATTCCATTCCATTCCATTTGAATTCCATTCCATTCCATTCCATTCCATTCCATTCCATTCCATTCCATTTGAATTCCATTCCATTCCAATCCATTCCATTCCATTCCATTCCATTCCATTCCATTCCATTCCATTCCATTCCATGGAATTCCATTCCATTCCATTCCATTCCATTCCATTCCATTGAATTCCATTCCATTCCATTCCATTCCATTCCATTCCATTCCATTCCATTCCATTCCATTGAATTCCATTCCGTTCCATTCCATTCCATTGATTTCCGTTCCATTCCACTCCATTCCATTCTGTTCCGTTCCGTTCTGTTCCGTTCCCTTCCGTTGCGTTCCGCTCCGTTCTACTCGGGTTGATTCCATTCTATTCCATTCCAGTCCATTCGATCCCATTCGATTGCATTCGATTCCATTCGATTCCATTCGATTCCACTCCATTCCATTCCATAGAATTCCATTCCATTCCATTCCATTCCATTCCATTCCATTCCATTCCATTGAATTCCATTCAATTCCATTCCATTCCATGGAATTCCATTCCATTCCATTCCATTCCAATCCATAGAATTCCATTCCATTCCATTCCATTCCATTGAATTCCGTTCCATTCCATTCAATTCCGTTCCGTTCCGTTCCGTTCCGTTCCGTTGCGTTCCGTTCCGTTCCGTTGTGTTCCGTTCCGTTCTACTCGGGTTGATTCCATTCTATTCCATTCCATTCCAATCCATTCCATTCCATTCCATTCCATTCCATTCCATTCCATTGAATTCCATTCCATTCCATTCCATTCCATGGAATTCCGTTCCATTCCATTCCATTCCGTTCCGTTCCATCCCGTTCCGTTCCGTTCCGTTCCGTTGCGTTCCGTTCCGTTCTACTAGGGTTGATTCCATTCTATTCCATTCCATTCCATTCGATTCCATTCGATTCCATTCGATTCCACTCCATTCCATAGAATTCCATTCCATTCCATTCCATTCCATTGAATTCCATTCCATTCCATTCCATTCCATTCCATTGAATTCCATTCCATTCCATTCCATTCCATTCCATTCCATTCCATTCCATTCCATTCTACTGGTGTCCATTCCATTCCATTCCATTCCATTCCATTCCATTCCATTCCATTCCTTTCCATTCCATTGCATTCCATTGCATTCCATTCCATTCCATTCCATTCCATTCCATTCCATTCCACTCCACTCCACTCCACTCCACTCCATTCCACTCCACTCCACTCCGGTACATTCCATTCCATTCCATTCCATTCCATTCCATTCCATTCCGTGCTTCTCGGGTACATTCCGTTCCGTTCCATTCCATTCCATTCCATTCCATTCCATTCCGTTCCAGTGCACTCTACTCCACTCCACTCCACTCCACTCCACTCCGGTACATTCCATTCCATTCCATTCCATTCCATTCCATTCCATTTCCATTCCCATTCCATTTCCATTCCCGTTCCATTTCCATTCCCGTTTCTTTTCCATTCCCGTTCCATTTCCATTCCAGTTCCATTACCATTCCCGTTCCATTTCCATTCCCGATCCATTTCCATTCCCGTTCCTTTTCCATTCCCGTTCCATTTCCATTCCCGTTCCGTTACCATTCCCGTTCCATTTCCGTTCCCGTTCCGTTTCCGTTCCCGTTCCATTTCCGTTCTCGTTCCGTTTCCGTTCCCGTTCCATTTGCATTCCCGTTCCATTTCCGTTCCCGTTCCATTTCCTTTCCCGTTCCATTTCCATTCCCTTTCCATTTCCATTTCATTCCATTCCGTTCTGCTCGGGTACATTCCATTCCATTCCATTGCATTCCATTCCGTTCTGCTGATGTCCATTCCATTCCATTCCATTCCGTTCCATTCCGTTCTACTCGGGTAGATTCCATTCCATTCCATTCCATTCCATTCCATTCCATTCCATTCCATTCCATTCTACTGGTGTCCATTCCATTCCATTCCATTCCATTCCATTCCATTCCATTCCATTCCATTGCATTCCATTCCATTCCATTCCATTCCATTCCATTCCGTTCCGTTCTACTCGGTTCCATTCCATTCCATTCCATTCCATTCCATGGAATTCCATTCCATTCCATTCCATTCCATTCCATTCCATAGAATTCCATTCCATTCCATTCCATTCCATTGAATTCCGTTCCATTCCATTCCATTCCGTTCCGTTCCGTTCCGTTCCGTTCCGTTGCGTTCCGTTCCGTTCCGTTGTGTTCCGTTCCGTTCTACTCGGGTTGATTCCATTCTATTCCATTCCATTCCAATCCATTCCATTCCATTCCATTGAATTCCATTCCATTCCATTCCATTCCATTCCATTCCATTCCATTCCATTCCATTCCATTGAATTCCATTCCATTCCATTCCATTCCATTCCATTCCATTCCATTCCATTGAATTCCATTCCATTCCATTCCATTCCATGGAATTCCGTTCCATTCCATTCCATTCCGTTCCGTTCCGTCCCGTTCCGTTCCGTTCCGTTCCGTTGCGTTCCGTTCCGTTCTACTCGGGTTGATTCCATTCTATTCCATTCCATTCCATTCGATTCCATTCGATTCCATTCGATTCCACTCCATTCCATTCCATAGAATTCCATTCCATTCCATTGAATTCCATTCCATTCCATTCCATTCCATTGAATTCCATTCCATTCCATTCCATTCCATTGAATTCCATTCCATTCCATTCCATTCCATTCCATTCCATTCCACTCCATTCCATTCCATTCTACTGTTGTCCATTCCATTCCATTCCATTCCATTCCATTCCATTCCATTCCATTCCATTCCATTCCTTTCCATTCCATTGCATTCCATTGCATTCCATTCCATTCCATTCCATTCCATTCCATTCCATTCCATTCCATTCCATTCCGTGTTTCTCGGGTACATTCCGTTCCGTTCCATTCCATTCCATTCCATTCCATTCCTTTCCAGTGCACTCTACTCCACTCCACTCCACTCCACTCCGGTACATTCCATTCCATTCCATTCCATTCCATTCCATTCCATTTCCATTCCCATTCCATTTCCATTCCCGTTCCATTTCCATTCCCGTTTCTTTTCCATTCCCGTTCCATTTCCATTCCCGTTCCATTACCATTCCCGTTCCATTTCCATTCCCGATCCATTTCCATTCCCGTTCCTTTTCCATTCCCGTTCCATTTCCATTCCTGTTCCGTTACCATTCCCGTTCCATTTCCGTTCCCGTTCCGTTTCCGTTCCCGTTCCATTTCCCTTCTCGTTCCGTTTCCGTTCCCGTTCCATTTCCATTCCCGTTCTATTTCCGTTCCCGTTCCATTTCCATTCCCGTTCCATTTCCATTCCCTTTCCATTTCCATTTCATTCCATTCCGTTCTGCTCGGGTACATTCCATTCCATTCCATTGCATTCCATTCCGTTCTGCTCCTGTCCATTCCATTCCATTCCATTCCGTTCCATTCCGTTCTACTCGGGTAGATTCCATTCCATTCCATTCCGTTCCGTTCCATTCCATTCCATTCCATTCCATTCCATTCCATTCCGTTCTACTCGGGTTGATTCCATTCTATTCCATTCCATTCCATTCGATCCCATTTGATTCCATTCGATTCCATTCAATTCCATTCGATTCCATTCCATTCCACTCCATTCCATTCCATGGAATTCCATTCCATTCCATTCCATTCCATTCCATTCCATTCCATGGAATTCCATTCCATTCCATTCCATTCCATTCCATTCCATTCCATAGAATTCCATTCCATTCCATTCCATTCCATTGAATTCCGTTCCATTCCATTCCATTCCGTTCCGTTCCGTTCCGTTCCGTTCCGTTGCGTTCCGTTCCGTTCCGTTGTGTTCCGTTCCGTTCTACTCGGGATAATTCCATTCTATTCCATTCCATTCCAATCCATTCCATTCCATTCCATTGAATTCCATTCCATTCCATTCCATTCCATTCCATTCCATTCCATTCCATTCCATTCCATTCCATTGAATTCCATTCCATTCCATTCCATTCCATTCCATTCCATTCCATTCCATTGAATTCCGTTCCATTCCATTCCATTCCATTCCGTTCCGTTCCGTTCCGTTCCGTTGCGTTCCGTTCCGTTCCGTTGTGTTCCGTTCCGTTCTACTCGGGATGATTCCATTCTATTCCATTCCATTCCAATCCATTCCATTCCATTCCATTGAATTCCATTCCATTCCATTCCATTCCATTCCATTCCATTCCATTCCATTGAATTCCATTCCATTCCATTCCATTCCATTCCATTCCATTCCATTCCATTCCATTGAATTCCATTCCATTCCAATCCATTCCATGGAATTCCGTTCCATTCCATTCCATTCCGTTCCGTTCCGTCCCGTTCCGTTCCGTTCCGTTCCGTTGCGTTCCGTTCCGTTCTACTCGGGTTGATTCCATTCTATTCCATTCCATTCCATTCGATTCCATTCGATTCCATTCGATTCCACTCCATTCCATTCCATAGAATTCCATTCCATTCCATTCCATTCCATTGAATTCCATTCCATTCCATTCCATTCCATTCTATTCCATTCCATTCCAATCCATTCCATTCCATTCCATTGAATTCCATTCCATTCCATTCCATTCCATTCCATTGAATTCCATTCCATTCCATTCAATTCCATTCCATTCCATTCCATTCCATTGAATTGCATTCCATTCCATTCCATTCCATTCCATTCCATTCCATTCCATTCCATTCCATTCCATTTGAATTCCATTCCATTCCATTCCATTCCATTCCATTCCATTCCATTTGAATTCCATTCCATTCCAATCCATTCCATTCCATTCCATTCCATTCCATTCCATTCCATTCCATTCCATGGAATTCCATTCCATTCCATTCCATTCCATTCCATTCCATTGAATTCCATTCCATTCCATTCCATTCCATTCCATTCCATTCCATTCCATTCCATTGAATTCCATTCCGTTCCATTCCATTCCATTGAATTCCGTTCCATTCCACTCCATTCCATTCTGTTCCGTTCCGTTCCGTTCCGTTCCCTTCCGTTGCGTTCCGCTCCGTTCTACTCGGGTTGATTCCATTCTATTCCATTCCAGTCCATTCGATCCCATTCGATTGCATTCGATTCCATTCGATTCCATTCGATTCCACTCCATTCCATTCCATAGAATTCCATTCCATTCCATTCCATTCCATTCCATTCCATTCCATTGAATTCCATTCAATTCCATTCCATTCCATGGAATTCCATTCCATTCCATTCCATTCCAATCCATAGAATTCCATTCCATTCCATTCCATTCCATTGAATTCCGTTCCATTCCATTCCATTCCGTTCCGTTCCGTTCCGTTCCGTTCCGTTGCGTTCCGTTCCGTTCCGTTGTGTTCCGTTCCGTTCTACTCAGGTTGATTCCATTCTATTCCATTCCATTCCAAACCATTCCATTCCATTCCATTCCATTCCATTCCATTCCATTCCATTGAATTCCATTCCATTCCATTCCATTCCATGGAATTCCGTTCCATTCCATTCCATTCCGTTCCGTTCCATCCCGTTCCGTTCCGTTCCGTTCCGTTGCGTTCCGTTCCGTTCTACTAGGGTTGATTCCATTCTATTCCATTCCATTCCATTCGATTCCATTCGATTCCATTCGATTCCACTCCATTCCATAGAATTCCATTCCATTCCATTCCATTCCATTGAATTCCATTCCATTCCATTCCATTCCATTCCATTGAATTCCATTCCATTCCATTCCATTCCATTCCATTCCATTCCATTCCATTCCATTCTACTGGTGTCCATTCCATTCCATTCCATTCCATTCCATTCCATTCCATTCCATTCCTTTCCATTCCATTGCATTCCATTGCATTCCATTCCATTCCATTCCATTCCATTCCATTCCATTCCACTCCACTCCACTCCACTCCACTCCATTCCACTCCACTCCACTCCGGTACATTCCATTCCATTCCATTCCATTCCATTCCATTCCATTCCGTGCTTCTCGGGTACATTCCGTTCCGTTCCATTCCATTCCATTCCATTCCATTCCATTCCGTTCCAGTGCACTCTACTCCACTCCACTCCACTCCACTCCACTCCGGTACATTCCATTCCATTCCATTCCATTCCATTCCATTCCATTTCCATTCCCATTCCATTTCCATTCCCGTTCCATTTCCATTCCCGTTTCTTTTCCATTCCCGTTCCATTTCCATTCCAGTTCCATTACCATTCCCGTTCCATTTCCATTCCCGATCCATTTCCATTCCCGTTCCTTTTCCATTCCCGTTCCATTTCCATTCCCGTTCCGTTACCATTCCCGTTCCATTTCCGTTCCCGTTCCGTTTCCGTTCCCGTTCCATTTCCGTTCTCGTTCCGTTTCCGTTCCCGTTCCATTTCCATTCCCGTTCCATTTCCGTTCCCGTTCCATTTCCTTTCCCGTTCCATTTCCATTCCCTTTCCATTTCCATTTCATTCCATTCCGTTCTGCTCGGGTACATTCCATTCCATTCCATTGCATTCCATTCCGTTCTGCTGATGTCCATTCCATTCCATTCCATTCCGTTCCATTCCGTTCTACTCGGGTAGATTCCATTCCATTCCATTCCATTCCATTCCATTCCATTCCATTCCATTCCATTCTACTGGTGTCCATTCCATTCCATTCCATTCCATTCCATTCCATTCCATTCCATTCCATTGCATTCCATTCCATTCCATTCCATTCCATTCCATTCCGTTCCGTTCTACTCGGTTCCATTCCATTCCATTCCATTCCATTCCATGGAATTCCATTCCATTCCATTCCATTCCATTCCATTCCATAGAATTCCATTCCATTCCATTCCATTCCATTGAATTCCGTTCCATTCCATTCCATTCCGTTCCGTTCCGTTCCGTTCCGTTCCGTTGCGTTCCGTTCCGTTCCGTTGTGTTCCGTTCCGTTCTACTCGGGTTGATTCCATTCTATTCCATTCCATTCCAATCCATTCCATTCCATTCCATTGAATTCCATTCCATTCCATTCCATTCCATTCCATTCCATTCCATTCCATTCCATTGAATTCCATTCCATTCCATTCCATTCCATTCCATTCCATTCCATTCCATTGAATTCCATTCCATTCCATTCCATTCCATGGAATTCCGTTCCATTCCATTCCATTCCGTTCCGTTCCGTCCCGTTCCGTTCCGTTCCGTTCCGTTGCGTTCCGTTCCGTTCTACTCGGGTTGATTCCATTCTATTCCATTCCATTCCATTCGATTCCATTCGATTCCATTCGATTCCACTCCATTCCATTCCATAGAATTCCATTCCATTCCATTGAATTCCATTCCATTCCATTCCATTCCATTGAATTCCATTCCATTCCATTCCATTCCATTGAATTCCATTCCATTCCATTCCATTCCATTCCATTCCATTCCACTCCATTCCATTCCATTCTACTGTTGTCCATTCCATTCCATTCCATTCCATTCCATTCCATTCCATTCCATTCCATTCCATTCCTTTCCATTCCATTGCATTCCATTGCATTCCATTCCATTCCATTCCATTCCATTCCATTCCATTCCATTCCATTCCATTCCGTGTTTCTCGGGTACATTCCGTTCCGTTCCATTCCATTCCATTCCATTCCATTCCTTTCCAGTGCACTCTACTCCACTCCACTCCACTCCACTCCGGTACATTCCATTCCATTCCATTCCATTCCATTCCATTCCATTTCCATTCCCATTCCATTTCCATTCCCGTTCCATTTCCATTCCCGTTTCTTTTCCATTCCCGTTCCATTTCCATTCCCGTTCCATTACCATTCCCGTTCCATTTCCATTCCCGATCCATTTCCATTCCCGTTCCTTTTCCATTCCCGTTCCATTTCCATTCCTGTTCCGTTACCATTCCCGTTCCATTTCCGTTCCCGTTCCGTTTCCGTTCCCGTTCCATTTCCCTTCTCGTTCCGTTTCCGTTCCCGTTCCATTTCCATTCCCGTTCTATTTCCGTTCCCGTTCCATTTCCATTCCCGTTCCATTTCCATTCCCTTTCCATTTCCATTTCATTCCATTCCGTTCTGCTCGGGTACATTCCATTCCATTCCATTGCATTCCATTCCGTTCTGCTCCTGTCCATTCCATTCCATTCCATTCCGTTCCATTCCGTTCTACTCGGGTAGATTCCATTCCATTCCATTCCGTTCCATTCCATTCCATTCCATTCCATTCCATTCCATTCCATTCCGTTCTACTCGGGTTGATTCCATTCTATTCCATTCCATTCCATTCGATCCCATTTGATTCCATTCGATTCCATTCAATTCCATTCGATTCCATTCCATTCCACTCCATTCCATTCCATGGAATTCCATTCCATTCCATTCCATTCCATTCCATTCCATTCCATGGAATTCCATTCCATTCCATTCCATTCCATTCCATTCCATTCCATAGAATTCCATTCCATTCCATTCCATTCCATTGAATTCCGTTCCATTCCATTCCATTCCGTTCCGTTCCGTTCCGTTCCGTTCCGTTGCGTTCCGTTCCGTTCCGTTGTGTTCCGTTCCGTTCTACTCGGGATAATTCCATTCTATTCCATTCCATTCCAATCCATTCCATTCCATTCCATTGAATTCCATTCCATTCCATTCCATTCCATTCCATTCCATTCCATTCCATTCCATTCCATTCCATTGAATTCCATTCCATTCCATTCCATTCCATTCCATTCCATTCCATTCCATTGAATTCCGTTCCATTCCATTCCATTCCATTCCGTTCCGTTCCGTTCCGTTCCGTTGCGTTCCGTTCCGTTCCGTTGTGTTCCGTTCCGTTCTACTCGGGATGATTCCATTCTATTCCATTCCATTCCAATCCATTCCATTCCATTCCATTGAATTCCATTCCATTCCATTCCATTCCATTCCATTCCATTCCATTCCATTGAATTCCATTCCATTCCATTCCATTCCATTCCATTCCATTCCATTCCATTCCATTGAATTCCATTCCATTCCAATCCATTCCATGGAATTCCGTTCCATTCCATTCCATTCCGTTCCGTTCCGTCCCGTTCCGTTCCGTTCCGTTCCGTTGCGTTCCGTTCCGTTCTACTCGGGTTGATTCCATTCTATTCCATTCCATTCCATTCGATTCCATTCGATTCCATTCGATTCCACTCCATTCCATTCCATAGAATTCCATTCCATTCCATTCCATTCCATTGAATTCCATTCCATTCCATTCCATTCCATTCTATTCCATTCCATTCCAATCCATTCCATTCCATTCCATTGAATTCCATTCCATTCCATTCCATTCCATTCCATTCCATTCCATTGAATTCCATTCCATTCCATTCAATTCCATTCCATTCCATTCCATTCCATTGAATTGCATTCCATTCCATTCCATTCCATTCCATTCCATTCCATTCCATTCCATTCCATTTGAATTCCATTCCATTCCATTCCATTCCATTCCATTCCATTCCATTTGAATTCCATTCCATTCCAATCCATTCCATTCCATTCCATTCCATTCCATTCCATTCCATTCCATTCCATGGAATTCCATTCCATTCCATTCCATTCCATTCCATTCCATTGAATTCCATTCCATTCCATTCCATTCCATTCCATTCCATTCCATTCCATTCCATTGAATTCCATTCCGTTCCATTCCATTCCATTGAATTCCGTTCCATTCCACTCCATTCCATTCTGTTCCGTTCCGTTCCGTTCCGTTCCCTTCCGTTGCGTTCCGCTCCGTTCTACTCGGGTTGATTCCATTCTATTCCATTCCAGTCCATTCGATCCCATTCGATTGCATTCGATTCCATTCGATTCCATTCGATTCCACTCCATTCCATTCCATAGAATTCCATTCCATTCCATTCCATTCCATTCCATTCCATTCCATTGAATTCCATTCAATTCCATTCCATTCCATGGAATTCCATTCCATTCCATTCCATTCCAATCCATAGAATTCCATTCCATTCCATTCCATTCCATTGAATTCCGTTCCATTCCATTCCATTCCGTTCCGTTCCGTTCCGTTCCGTTCCGTTGCGTTCCGTTCCGTTCCGTTGTGTTCCGTTCCGTTCTACTCAGGTTGATTCCATTCTATTCCATTCCATTCCAAACCATTCCATTCCATTCCATTCCATTCCATTCCATTCCATTCCATTGAATTCCATTCCATTCCATTCCATTCCATGGAATTCCGTTCCATTCCATTCCATTCCGTTCCGTTCCATCCCGTTCCGTTCCGTTCCGTTCCGTTGCGTTCCGTTCCGTTCTACTAGGGTTGATTCCATTCTATTCCATTCCATTCCATTCGATTCCATTCGATTCCATTCGATTCCACTCCATTCCATTCCATAGAATTCCATTCCATTCCATTCCATTCCATTGAATTCCATTCCATTCCATTCCATTCCAATTCCATTCCATTCCATTCCATTCCATTGAATTCCATTCCATTCCATTCCATTCCATTCCATTCCATTCCATTCCATTCCATTCTACTGGTGTCCATTCCATTCCATTCCATTCCATTCCATTCCATTCCTTTCCATTCCATTGCATTCCATTGCATTCCATTCCATTCCATTCCATTCCATTCCATTCCATTCCACTCCACTCCACTCCACTCCACTCCATTCCACTCCACTCCACTCCGGTACATTCCATTCCATTCCATTCCATTCCATTCCATTCCATTCCATTCCGTGCTTCTCGGGTACATTCCGTTCCGTTCCATTCCATTCCATTCCATTCCATTCCGTTCCAGTGCACTCTACTCCACTCCACTCCACTCCACTCCACTCCGGTACATTCCATTCCATTCCATTCCATTCCATTCCATTCCATTTCCATTCCCATTCCATTTCCATTCCCGTTCCATTTCCATTCCGTTTCTTTTCCATTCCCGTTCCATTTCCATTCCAGTTCCATTACCATTCCCGTTCCATTTCCATTCCCGATCCATTTCCATTCCCGTTCCTTTTCCATTCCCGTTCCATTTCCATTCCCGTTCCGTTACCATTCCCGTTCCATTTCCGTTCCCGTTCCGTTTCCGTTCCCGTTCCATTTCCGTTTTCGTTCCGTTTCCGTTCCCGTTCCATTTCCATTCCCGTTCCATTTCCGTTCCCGTTCCATTTCCATTCCCGTTCCATTTCCATTCCCTTTCCATTTCCATTTCATTCCATTCCGTTCTGCTCGGGTACATTCCATTCCATTCCATTGCATTCCATTCCGTTCTGCTCCTGTCCATTCCATTCCATTCCATTCCGTTCCATTCCGTTCTACTCGGGTAGATTCCATTCCATTCCATTCCATTCCATTCCATTCCATTCCATTCCATTCCATTCCATTCCATTCTACTGGTGTCCATTCCATTCCATTCCATTCCATTCCATTCCATTCCATTCCATTCCATTCCATTCCATTGCATTCCATTCCATTCCATTCCATTCCATTCCATTCCATTCCATTCCATTCCATTCCATTGAATTCCATTCCATTCCAATCCATTCCATGGAATTCCGTTCCATTCCATTCCATTCCGTTCCGTTCCGTCCCGTTCCGTTCCGTTCCGTTCCGTTGCGTTCCGTTCCGTTCTACTCGGGTTGATTCCATTCTATTCCATTCCATTCCATTCGATTCCATTCGATTCCATTCGATTCCACTCCATTCCATTCCATAGAATTCCATTCCATTCCATTCTATTCCATTGAATTCCATTCCATTCCATTCCATTCCATTCTATTCCATTCCATTCCAATCCATTCCATTCCATTCCATTGAATTCCATTCCATTCCATTCCATTCCATTCCATTCCATTCCATTCCATTGAATTCCATTCCATTCCATTCAATTCCATTCCATTCCATTCCATTCCATTGAATTCCATTCCATTCCATTCCATTCCATTCCATTCCATTCCATTTGAATTCCATTCCATTCCATTCCATTCCATTCCATTCCATTCCATTCCATTTGAATTCCATTCCATTCCAATCCATTCCATTCCATTCCATTCCATTCCATTCCATTCCATTCCATTCCATTCCATGGAATTCCATTCCATTCCATTCCATTCCATTCCATTCCATTGAATTCCATTCCATTCCATTCCATTCCATTCCATTCCATTCCATTCCATTCCATTCCATTGAATTCCATTCCGTTCCATTCCATTCCATTGATTTCCGTTCCATTCCACTCCATTCCATTCTGTTCCGTTCCGTTCTGTTCCGTTCCCTTCCGTTGCGTTCCGCTCCGTTCTACTCGGGTTGATTCCATTCTATTCCATTCCAGTCCATTCGATCCCATTCGATTGCATTCGATTCCATTCGATTCCATTCGATTCCACTCCATTCCATTCCATAGAATTCCATTCCATTCCATTCCATTCCATTCCATTCCATTCCATTCCATTGAATTCCATTCAATTCCATTCCATTCCATGGAATTCCATTCCATTCCATTCCATTCCAATCCATAGAATTCCATTCCATTCCATTCCATTCCATTGAATTCCGTTCCATTCCATTCAATTCCGTTCCGTTCCGTTCCGTTCCGTTCCGTTGCGTTCCGTTCCGTTCCGTTGTGTTCCGTTCCGTTCTACTCGGGTTGATTCCATTCTATTCCATTCCATTCCAATCCATTCCATTCCATTCCATTCCATTCCATTCCATTCCATTGAATTCCATTCCATTCCATTCCATTCCATGGAATTCCGTTCCATTCCATTCCATTCCGTTCCGTTCCATCCCGTTCCGTTCCGTTCCGTTCCGTTGCGTTCCGTTCCGTTCTACTAGGGTTGATTCCATTCTATTCCATTCCATTCCATTCGATTCCATTCGATTCCATTCGATTCCACTCCATTCCATAGAATTCCATTCCATTCCATTCCATTCCATTGAATTCCATTCCATTCCATTCCATTCCATTCCATTGAATTCCATTCCATTCCATTCCATTCCATTCCATTCCATTCCATTCCATTCCATTCTACTGGTGTCCATTCCATTCCATTCCATTCCATTCCATTCCATTCCATTCCATTCCTTTCCATTCCATTGCATTCCATTGCATTCCATTCCATTCCATTCCATTCCATTCCATTCCATTCCACTCCACTCCACTCCACTCCACTCCATTCCACTCCACTCCACTCCGGTACATTCCATTCCATTCCATTCCATTCCATTCCATTCCATTCCGTGCTTCTCGGGTACATTCCGTTCCGTTCCATTCCATTCCATTCCATTCCATTCCATTCCGTTCCAGTGCACTCTACTCCACTCCACTCCACTCCACTCCACTCCGGTACATTCCATTCCATTCCATTCCATTCCATTCCATTCCATTTCCATTCCCATTCCATTTCCATTCCCGTTCCATTTCCATTCCCGTTTCTTTTCCATTCCCGTTCCATTTCCATTCCAGTTCCATTACCATTCCCGTTCCATTTCCATTCCCGATCCATTTCCATTCCCGTTCCTTTTCCATTCCCGTTCCATTTCCATTCCCGTTCCGTTACCATTCCCGTTCCATTTCCGTTCCCGTTCCGTTTCCGTTCCCGTTCCATTTCCGTTCTCGTTCCGTTTCCGTTCCCGTTCCATTTCCATTCCCGTTCCATTTCCGTTCCCGTTCCATTTCCTTTCCCGTTCCATTTCCATTCCCTTTCCATTTCCATTTCATTCCATTCCGTTCTGCTCGGGTACATTCCATTCCATTCCATTGCATTCCATTCCGTTCTGCTGATGTCCATTCCATTCCATTCCATTCCGTTCCATTCCGTTCTACTCGGGTAGATTCCATTCCATTCCATTCCATTCCATTCCATTCCATTCCATTCCATTCCATTCTACTGGTGTCCATTCCATTCCATTCCATTCCATTCCATTCCATTCCATTCCATTCCATTGCATTCCATTCCATTCCATTCCATTCCATTCCATTCCGTTCCGTTCTACTCGGTTCCATTCCATTCCATTCCATTCCATTCCATGGAATTCCATTCCATTCCATTCCATTCCATTCCATTCCATAGAATTCCATTCCATTCCATTCCATTCCATTGAATTCCGTTCCATTCCATTCCATTCCGTTCCGTTCCGTTCCGTTCCGTTCCGTTGCGTTCCGTTCCGTTCCGTTGTGTTCCGTTCCGTTCTACTCGGGTTGATTCCATTCTATTCCATTCCATTCCAATCCATTCCATTCCATTCCATTGAATTCCATTCCATTCCATTCCATTCCATTCCATTCCATTCCATTCCATTCCATTCCATTGAATTCCATTCCATTCCATTCCATTCCATTCCATTCCATTCCATTCCATTGAATTCCATTCCATTCCATTCCATTCCATGGAATTCCGTTCCATTCCATTCCATTCCGTTCCGTTCCGTCCCGTTCCGTTCCGTTCCGTTCCGTTGCGTTCCGTTCCGTTCTACTCGGGTTGATTCCATTCTATTCCATTCCATTCCATTCGATTCCATTCGATTCCATTCGATTCCACTCCATTCCATTCCATAGAATTCCATTCCATTCCATTGAATTCCATTCCATTCCATTCCATTCCATTGAATTCCATTCCATTCCATTCCATTCCATTGAATTCCATTCCATTCCATTCCATTCCATTCCATTCCATTCCACTCCATTCCATTCCATTCTACTGTTGTCCATTCCATTCCATTCCATTCCATTCCATTCCATTCCATTCCATTCCATTCCATTCCTTTCCATTCCATTGCATTCCATTGCATTCCATTCCATTCCATTCCATTCCATTCCATTCCATTCCATTCCATTCCATTCCGTGTTTCTCGGGTACATTCCGTTCCGTTCCATTCCATTCCATTCCATTCCATTCCTTTCCAGTGCACTCTACTCCACTCCACTCCACTCCACTCCGGTACATTCCATTCCATTCCATTCCATTCCATTCCATTCCATTTCCATTCCCATTCCATTTCCATTCCCGTTCCATTTCCATTCCCGTTTCTTTTCCATTCCCGTTCCATTTCCATTCCCGTTCCATTACCATTCCCGTTCCATTTCCATTCCCGATCCATTTCCATTCCCGTTCCTTTTCCATTCCCGTTCCATTTCCATTCCTGTTCCGTTACCATTCCCGTTCCATTTCCGTTCCCGTTCCGTTTCCGTTCCCGTTCCATTTCCCTTCTCGTTCCGTTTCCGTTCCCGTTCCATTTCCATTCCCGTTCTATTTCCGTTCCCGTTCCATTTCCATTCCCGTTCCATTTCCATTCCCTTTCCATTTCCATTTCATTCCATTCCGTTCTGCTCGGGTACATTCCATTCCATTCCATTGCATTCCATTCCGTTCTGCTCCTGTCCATTCCATTCCATTCCATTCCGTTCCATTCCGTTCTACTCGGGTAGATTCCATTCCATTCCATTCCGTTCCATTCCATTCCATTCCATTCCATTCCATTCCATTCCGTTCCGTTCTACTCGGGTTGATTCCATTCTATTCCATTCCATTCCATTCGATCCCATTTGATTCCATTCGATTCCATTCAATTCCATTCGATTCCATTCCATTCCACTCCATTCCATTCCATGGAATTCCATTCCATTCCATTCCATTCCATTCCATTCCATTCCATGGAATTCCATTCCATTCCATTCCATTCCATTCCATTCCATTCCATAGAATTCCATTCCATTCCATTCCATTCCATTGAATTCCGTTCCATTCCATTCCATTCCGTTCCGTTCCGTTCCGTTCCGTTCCGTTGCGTTCCGTTCCGTTCCGTTGTGTTCCGTTCCGTTCTACTCGGGATAATTCCATTCTATTCCATTCCATTCCAATCCATTCCATTCCATTCCATTGAATTCCATTCCATTCCATTCCATTCCATTCCATTCCATTCCATTCCATTCCATTCCATTGAATTCCATTCCATTCCATTCCATTCCATTCCATTCCATTCCATTCCATTGAATTCCATTCCATTCCATTCCATTCCATTCCATTCCATTCCGTTCCATTCCATTCCATTCCATTCCATTCCATTTGAATTCCATTCCATTCCATTCCATTGAATTCCATTCCATTCCATTTGAATTCCATTCCATTCCAATCCATTCCATTCCATTCCATTCCATTCCATTCCATTCCATTCCATTCCATTCCATTCCATGGAATTCCATTCCATTCCATTCCATTCCATTCCATTCCATTGAATTCCATTCCATTCCATTCCATTCCATTCCATTCCATTCCATTCCATTCCATTGAATTCCATTCCGTTCCATTCCATTCCATTGAATTCCGTTCCATTCCACTCCATTCCATTCCGCTCCGTTCCGTTCCGTTCCGTTCCCTTCCGTTGCGTTCTGCTCCGTTCTACTCGGGTTGATTCCATTCTATTCCATTCCAGTCCATTCGATCCCATTCGATTGCATTCGATTCCATTCGATTCCATTCGATTCCACTCCATTCCATTCCATAGAATTCCATTCCATTCCATTCCATTCCATTCCATTCCATTCCATTCCATTCCATTCCATTGAATTCCATTCCATTCCATTCCATTCCATGGAATTCCATTCCATTCCATTCCATTCCAATCCATAGAATTCCATTCCATTCCATTCCATTCCATTGAATTCCGTTCCATTCCATTCCATTCCGTTCCGTTCCGTTCCGTTCCGTTCCGTTGCGTTCCGTTCCGTTCCGTTGTGTTCCGTTCCGTTCTACTCGGGTTGATTCCATTCTATTCCATTCCATTCCAATCCATTCCATTCCATTCCATTCCATTCCATTCCATTCCATTCCATTCCATTCCATTCCATTCCATTCCATTGAATTCCATTCCATTCCATTCCATTCCATGGAATTCCGTTCCATTCCATTCCATTCCGTTCCGTTCCATCCCGTTCCGTTCCGTTCCGTTCCGTTGCGTTCCGTTCCGTTCTACTAGGGTTGATTCCATTCTATTCCATTCCATTCCATTCGATTCCATTCGATTCCATTCGATTCCACTCCATTCCATTCCATAGAATTCCATTCCATTCCATTCCATTCCATTGAATTCCATTCCATTCCATTCCATTCCATTGAATTCCATTCCATTCCATTCCATTCCATTGAATTCCATTCCATTCCATTCCATTCCATTCCATTCCATTCCATTCCATTCTACTGGTGTCCATTCCATTCCATTCCATTCCATTCCATTCCATTCCATTCCATTCCATTCCATTCCACTCCACTCCACTCCACTCCACTCCATTCCACTCCACTCCACTCCGGTACATTCCATTCCATTCCATTCCATTCCATTCCATTCCATTCCGTGCTTCTCGGGTACATTCCGTTCCGTTCCATTCCATTCCATTCCATTCCATTCCATTCCGTTCCAGTGCACTCTACTCCACTCCACTCCACTCCACTCCACTCCGGTACATTCCATTCCATTCCATTCCATTCCATTTCCATTCCCATTCCATTTCCATTCCCGTTCCATTTCCATTCCCGTTTCTTTTCCATTCCCGTTCCATTTCCATTCCAGTTCCATTACCATTCCCGTTCCATTTCCATTCCCGATCCATTTCCATTCCCGTTCCATTTCCATTCCCGTTCCATTTCCATTCCCGTTCCGTTACCATTCCCGTTCCATTTCCGTTCCCGTTCCGTTTCCGTTCCCGTTCCATTTCCGTTCTCGTTCCGTTTCCGTTCCCGTTCCATTTCCATTCCCGTTCCATTTCCGTTCCCTTTCCATTTCCATTCCCGTTCCATTTCCATTCCCTTTCCATTTCCATTTCATTCCATTCCATTCTGCTCGGGTACATTCCATTCCATTCCATTGCATTCCATTCCGTTCTGCTCCTGTCCATTCCATTCCATTCCATTCCGTTCCATTCCGTTCTACTCGGGTAGATTCCATTCCATTCCATTCCATTCCATTCCATTCCATTCCATTCCATTGCATTCTACTGGTGTCCATTCCAATCCATTCCATTCCATTCCATTCCATTCCATTCCATTCCATTGCATTCCATTCCATTCCATTCCATTCCATTCCGTTCCGTTCTACTCGGTTACATTCCATTCAATTCCATTCCATTCCGTTCTACTCGGGTAGATTCCATTCCATTCCATTCCATTCCTTTCCATTCCATTGCATTCCATTGCATTGCATTGCACTCAATTCCATTCCATTCCATTCCATTCCATTCCATTCCATTCCATTCCATTCCATTCCGTTCCGTTCAACTCGGTTACATTCCATTCAATTACATTCCATTCCGTTCTACTCGGTTACATACCATTCCATTCCATTCCATTCCATTCCAATCCATTCCATTCCATTCCATTCCGTTCTACTCGTGTACATTCCATTCCATTCCACTCCATTCCATTCCATTCCATTCCATTCCATTCCATTCCATTCCGTTCTACTTTGGTACATTGCATTCCATTCCATTCCATTCCATTCCATTCCATTCCATTCCATTCCATTCCATTCCATTCTACTCAGGTTGATTCCATTCTATTCCATTCCATTCCATTCCATTCCATTCCATTCCATTCCATTCGATTCCATTCCATTCCATTCCATAGAATTCCATTCCATTCCATTCCATTCCATGGAATTCCATTCCATTCCATTCCATTCCATTCCATTCCATTCCATTCCATTCCATTGAATTCCATTCCGTTCCATTCCATTCCATTGAATTCCATTCCATTCCATTCCATTCCATTCCATTCCATTCCATTCCATTGAATTCCATTCCATTGAATTCCATTCCATTCCATTCCATTCCATCCCATTCCATTCCATTCCATTCCATTCCGTTCTACTAGGGTTGATTCCATTCTATTCCATTCCATTCCATTCGATCCCATTTGATTCCATTCGATTCCATTCAATTCCATTCGATTCCATTCCATTCCACTCCATTCCATTCCATTGAATTCCATTCCATTCCATTCCATTCCATTCCATTCCATTCCATGGAATTCCATTCCATTCCATTCCATTCCATGGAATTCCATTCCATTCCATTCCATTCCATTCCATTCCATAGAATTCCATTCCATTCCATTCCATTCCATTGAATTCCGTTCCATTCCATTCCATTCCGTTCCGTTCCGTTCCGTTCCGTTCCGTTGCGTTCCGTTCCGTTCCGTTGTGTTCCGTTCCGTTCTACTCGGGATGATTCCATTCTATTCCATTCCATTCCAATCCATTCCATTCCATTCCATTGAATTCCATTCCATTCCATTCCATTCCATTCCATTCCATTCCATTCCATTGAATTCCATTCCATTCCATTCCATTCCATTCCATTCCATTCCATTCCATTCCATTGAATTCCATTCCATTCCAATCCATTCCATGGAATTCCGTTCCATTCCATTCCATTCCGTTCCGTTCCGTCCCGTTCCGTTCCGTTCCGTTCCGTTGCGTTCCGTTCCGTTCTACTCGGGTTGATTCCATTCTATTCCATTCCATTCCATTCGATTCCATTCGATTCCATTCGATTCCACTCCATTCCATTCCATAGAATTCCATTCCATTCCATTCCATTCCATTGAATTCCATTCCATTCCATTCCATTCCATTCTATTCCATTCCATTCCAATCCATTCCATTCCATTCCATTGAATTCCATTCCATTCCATTCCATTCCGTTCCATTCCATTCCATTGAATTCCATTCCATTCCATTCAATTCCATTCCATTCCATTCCATTCCATTGAATTCCATTCCATTCCATTCCATTCCATTCCATTCCATTCCATTCCATTCCATTCCATTTGAATTCCATTCCATTCCATTCCATTCCATTCCATTCCATTCCATTTGAATTCCATTCCATTCCAATCCATTCCATTCCATTCCATTCCATTCCGTTCCATTCCATTCCATGGAATTCCATTCCATTCCATTCCATTCCATTCCATTCCATTGAATTCCATTCCATTCCATTCCATTCCATTCCATTCCATTCCATTCCATTCCATTCCATTGAATTCCATTCCGTTCCATTCCATTCCATTGAATTCCGTTCCATTCCACTCCATTCCATTCTGTTCCGTTCCGTTCCGTTCCGTTCCCTTCCGTTGCGTTCCGCTCCGTTCTACTCGGGTTGATTCCATTCTATTCCATTCCAGTCCATTCGATCCCATTCGATTGCATTCGATTCCATTCGATTCCATTCGATTCCACTCCATTCCATTCCATAGAATTCCATTCCATTCCATTCCATTCCATTCCATTCCATTCCATTGAATTCCATTCAATTCCATTCCATTCCATGGAATTCCATTCCATTCCATTCCATTCCAATCCATAGAATTCCATTCCATTCCATTCCATTCCATTGAATTCCGTTCCATTCCATTCCATTCCGTTCCGTTCCGTTCCGTTCCGTTCCGTTGCGTTCCGTTCCGTTCCGTTGTGTTCCGTTCCGTTCTACTCGGGTTGATTCCATTCTATTCCATTCCATTCCAAACCATTCCATTCCATTCCATTCCATTCCATTCCATTCCATTCCATTGAATTCCATTCCATTCCATTCCATTCCATGGAATTCCGTTCCATTCCATTCCATTCCGTTCCGTTCCATCCCGTTCCGTTCCGTTCCGTTCCGTTGCGTTCCGTTCCGTTCTACTAGGGTTGATTCCATTCTATTCCATTCCATTCCATTCGATTCCATTCGATTCCATTCGATTCCACTCCATTCCATTCCATAGAATTCCATTCCATTCCATTCCATTCCATTGAATTCCATTCCATTCCATTCCATTCCAATTCCATTCCATTCCATTCCATTCCATTGAATTCCATTCCATTCCATTCCATTCCATTCCATTCCATTCCATTCCATTCCATTCTACTGGTGTCCATTCCATTCCATTCCATTCCATTCCATTCCATTCCATTCCTTTCCATTCCATTGCATTCCATTGCATTCCATTCCATTCCATTCCATTCCATTCCATTCCATTCCACTCCACTCCACTCCACTCCACTCCATTCCACTCCACTCCACTCCGGTACATTCCATTCCATTCCATTCCATTCCATTCCATTCCATTCCATTCCGTGCTTCTCGGGTACATTCCGTTCCGTTCCATTCCATTCCATTCCATTCCATTCCGTTCCAGTGCACTCTACTCCACTCCACTCCACTCCACTCCACTCCGGTACATTCCATTCCATTCCATCCCATTCCATTCCATTCCATTTCCATTCCCATTCCATTTCCATTCCCGTTCCATTTCCATTCCCGTTTCTTTTCCATTCCCGTTCCATTTCCATTCCAGTTCCA
Organism: Gorilla gorilla gorilla; assembly: GCF_029281585.2. NCBI lineage: Eukaryota > Metazoa > Chordata > Mammalia > Primates > Hominidae > Gorilla > Gorilla gorilla. Next base: position 10,902,555 of record NC_073236.2, on the reverse strand, counting down.
TTACCATTCCCGTTCCATTTCCATTCCCGATCCATTTCCATTCCCGTTCCTTTTCCATTCCCGTTCCATTTCCATTCCCGTTCCGTTACCATTCCCGTTCCATTTCCGTTCCCGTTCCGTTTCCGTTCCCGTTCCATTTCCGTTCTCGTTCCGTTTCCGTTCCCGTTCCATTTCCATTCCCGTTCCATTTCCGTTCCCGTTCCATTTCCATTCCCGTTCCATTTCCATTCCCTTTCCATTTCCATTTCATTCCATTCCGTTCTGCTCGGGTACATTCCATTCCATTCCATTGCATTCCATTCCGTTCTGCTCCTGTCCATTCCATTCCATTCCATTCCGTTCCATTCCGTTCTACTCGGGTAGATTCCATTCCATTCCATTCCATTCCATTCCATTCCATTCCATTCCATTCCATTCCATTCTACTGGTGTCCATTCCATTCCATTCCATTCCATTCCATTCCATTCCATTCCATTCCATTGCATTCCATTCCATTCCATTCCATTCCATTCCGTTCCGTTCTACTCGGTTCCATTCCATTCCATTCCATTCCATTCCATTCCATAGAATTCCATTCCATTCCATTCCATTCCATTGAATTCCGTTCCATTCCATTCCATTCCGTTCCGTTCCGTTCCGTTCCGTTCCGTTGCGTTCCGTTCCGTTCCGTTTTGTTCCGTTCCGTTCTACTCGGGTTGATTCCATTCTATTCCATTCCATTCCAATCCATTCCATTCCATTCCATTGAATTCCATTCCATTCCATTCCATTCCATTCCATTCCATTCCATTCCATTCCATTCCATTCCATTGAATTCCATTCCATTCCATTCCATTCCATTCCATTCCATTCCATTGAATTCCATTCCATTCCATTCCATTTCCATTCCCATTCCATTTCCATTCCCGTTCCATTTCCATTCCCGTTTCTTTTCCATTCCCGTTCCATTTCCATTCCAGTTCCATTACCATTCCCGTTCCATTTCCATTCCCGATCCATTTCCATTCCCGTTCCTTTTCCATTCCCGTTCCCTTTCCATTCCCGTTCCGTTACCATTCCCGTTCCATTTCCGTTCCCGTTCCGTTTCCGTTCCCGTTCCATTTCCGTTCTCGTTCCGTTTCCGTTCCCGTTCCATTTCCATTCCCGTTCCGTTTCCGTTCCCGTTCCATTTCCATTCCCGTTCCATTTCCATTCCCTTTCCATTTCCATTTCATTCCATTCCGTTCTGCTCGGGTACATTCCATTCCATTCCATTGCATTCCATTCCGTTCTGCTCCTGTCCATTCCATTCCATTCCATTCCGTTCCATTCCGTTCTACTCGGGTAGATTCCATTCCATTCCATTCCATTCCATTCCATTCCATTCCATTCCATTCTACTGGTGTCCATTCCATTCCATTCCATTCCATTCCATTCCATTCCATTCCATTCCATTCCATTGCATTCCATTCCATTCCATTCCATTCCATTCCATTCCATAGAATTCCACTCCATTCCATTCCATTCCATTGAATTCCGTTCCATTCCATTCCATTCCGTTCCGTTCGGTTCCGTTCCGTTCCGTTGCGTTCCGTTCCGTTCCGTTTTGTTCCGTTCCGTTCTACTCGGGTTGATTCCATTCTATTCCATTCCATTCCAATCCATTCCATTCCATTCCATTGAATTCCATTCCATTCCATTCCATTCCATTCCATTCCATTCCATTCCATTCCAATCCATTCCATGGAATTCCGTTCCATTCCATTCCATTCCGTTCCGTTCCGTCCCGTTCCGTTCCGTTCCGTTCCGTTGCGTTCCGTTCCGTTCTACTCGGGTTGATTCCATTCTATTCCATTCCATTCCATTCGATTCCATTCGATTCCATTCGATTCCACTCCATTCCATTCCATAGAATTCCATTCCATTCCATTGAATTCCATTCCATTCCATTCCATTCCATTGAATTCCATTCCATTCCATTCCATTCCATTGAATTCCATTCCATTCCATTCCATTCCATTCCATTCCATTCCATTCCATTCCATTCCATTCTACTGTTGTCCATTCCATTCCATTCCATTCCATTCCATTCCATTCCATTCCATTCCATTCCATTCCTTTCCATTCCATTGCATTCCATTCCATTCCATTCGATTCCATTCCATTCCATTCCATTCCATTCCATTCCATTCCATTCCATTCCATTCCAATCCATTCCATTCCATTCCATTCCGTTCTACTCGGGTACATTCCATTCCATTCCATTCCATTCCATTCCATTCCATTCCATTCCATTCCGTTCTACTTTGGTACATTCCATTCCATTCCATTCCATTCCATTCCATTCCATTCCATTACATTCCATTCCATTCGATTCCATTCCATTCCATTCCACTCCATTCCATGGAATTCCATTCCATTCCATTCCATTCCATTCCATTCCATTCCATTGAATTCCATTCCATTCCATTCCATTGAATTCCATTCCGTTCCATTCCATTCCATTGAATTCCATTCCATTCCATTCCATTCCATTCCATTCCATTCCATTCCATTGAATTCCATTCCATTCCATTCCATTCCATTCCATCCCATTCCATTCCATTCCATTCCATTCCGTTCTACTCGGGTTGATTCCATTCTATTCCATTCCATTCCATTCGATCCCATTTGATTCCATTCGATTCCATTCAATTCCATTCGATTCCATTCCATTCCACTCCATTCCATTCCATGGAATTCCATTCCATTCCATTCCATTCCATTCCATTGAATTCCATTCCATTCCATTCCATTGAATTCCATTCCGTTCCATTCCATTCCATTGAATTCCATTCCATTCCATTCCATGCCATTGAATTCCATTCCATTCCATTCCATTGAATTCCGTTCCATTCCATTCCATTCCGTTCCGTTCCGTTCCGTTCCGTTCCGTTGCGTTCCGTTCCGTTCCGTTGTGTTCCGTTCCGTTCTACTCGGGATGATTCCATTCTATTCCATTCCATTCCAATCCATTCCATTCCATTCCATTGAATTCCATTCCATTCCATTCCATTCCATTCCATTCCATTGAATTCCATTCCATTCCATTCCATTCCATTCCATTCCATTCCATTCCATTCCATTCCATTGAATTCCATTCCATTCCAATCCATTCCATGGAATTCCGTTCCATTCCATTCCATTCCGTTCCGTTCCGTCCCGTTCCGTTCCGTTCCGTTCCGTTGCGTTCCGTTCCGTTCCGTTGTGTTCCGTTCCGTTCTACTCGGGTTGAATCCATTCTATTCCATTCCATTCCAATCCATTCCATTCCATTCCATTCCATTCCATTCCATTCCATTGAATTCCATTCCATTCCATTCCATTCCATGGAATTCCGTTCCATTCCATTCCATTCCGTTCCGTTCCATCCCGTTCCGTTCCGTTCCGTTCCGTTGCGTTCCGTTCCGTTCTACTCGGGTTGATTCCATTCTATTCCATTCCATTCCATTCGATTCCATTCGATTCCATTCGATTCCACTCCATTCCATTCCATAGAATTCCATTCCATTCCATTCCATTCCATTGAATTCCATTCCATTCCATTCCATTCCATTCTATTCCATTCCATTCCAATCCATTCCATTCCATTCCATTCCATTCCATTGCATTCCATTCCATTCCATTCCATTCCATTCCATTCCATTCCATTGAATTCCATTCCATTCCATTCCATTCCATGGAATTCCGTTCCATTCCATTCCATTCCGTTCCATTCCGTCCCGTTCCGTTCCGTTCCGTTCCGTTGCATTCCGTTCCGTTCTACTCGGGTTGATTCCATTCTATTCCATTCCATTCCATTCGATTCCATTCGATTCCATTCGATTCCACTCCATTCCATTCCATAGAATTCCATTCCATTCCATTCCATTCCATTGAATTCCATTCCATTCCATTCCATTCCATAGAATTCCATTCCATTCCATTCCATTCCATTGAATTCCATTCCATTCCATTCCATTCCATTCCATTCCATTCCATTCCATTCCATTCCATTCCATTCTACTGGTGTCCATTCCATTCCATTCCATTCCATTCCATTCCATTCCATTCCATTCCATTCCTTTCCATTCCATTGCATTCCATTGCATTCCATTCCATTCCATTCCGTTCCATTCCATTCCATTCCACTCCACTCCACTCCACTCCACTCCATTCCACTCCACTCCACTCCGGTATATTCAATTCCATTCCATTCCATTCCATTCCATTCCGTGCTTCTCGGGTACATTCCGTTCCGTTCCATTCCATTCCATTCCATTCCATTCCGTTCCAGTGCACTCTACTCCACTCCACTCCACTCCACTCCACTCCGGTACATTCCATTCCATTCCATTCCATTCCATTCCATTCCGTGCTTCTCGGGTACATTCCGTTCCGTTCCATTCCATTCCATTCCATTCCATTCCGTTCCAGTGCACTCTACTCCACTCCACTCCACTCCACTCCACTCTGGTACATTCCATTCCATTCCATTCCATTCCATTTCCATTCCCATTCCATTTCCATTCCCGTTCCATTTCCATTCCCGTTTCTTTTCCATTCCCGTTCCATTTCCATTCCAGTTCCATTACCATTCCCGTTCCATTTCCATTCCCGATCCATTTCCATTCCCGTTCCATTTCCATTCCCGTTCCATTTCCATTCCCGTTCCATTACCATTCCCGTTCCATTTCCGTTCCCGTTCCGTTTCCGTTCCCGTTCCATTTCCGTTCCCGTTCCGTTTCCGTTCCCGTTCCATTTCCGTTCTCGTTCCGTTTCCGTTCCCGTTCCATTTCCGTTCTCGTTCCGTTTCCGTTCCCGTTCCATTTCCATTCCCGTTCCATTTCCGTTCCCGTTCCATTTCCATTCCCGTTCCATTTCCATTCCCTTTCCATTTCCATTTCATTCCATTCCGTTCTGCTCGGGTACATTCCATTCCATTCCATTGCATTCCATTCCGTTCTGCTCCTGTCCATTCCATTCCATTCCATTCTGTTCCATTCCGTTCTACTCGGGTAGATTCCATTCTATTCCATTCCATTCCATTCCATTCCATTCCATTCCATTCCATTCCATTCCATTCTACTGGTGTCCATTCCATTCCATTCCATTCCATTCCATTCCATTCCATTCCATTCCATTCCATTCCATTGAATTCCATTCCATTCCATTCCATTCAATTGAATTCCGTTCCATTCCATTCCATTCCGTTCCGTTCCGTCCCGTTCCGTTCCGTTCCGTTGCGTTCCGTTCCGTTCAACTAGGGTTGATTCCATTCTATTCAATTCCATTCCATTCCATTCTACACGGGTTGATCATTCCATTCCGTTCCGTTCCGTTCCGTTCCGTTCCGTTCCGTACCGTTCTACTCGGGTTGATTCCATTCTATTCCATTCCATTCCATTCGATTCCATTCGACTCCATTCCATTCCATTCCATTCCATTCCATTCCATTCCATTCCATTGCATTCCATTCCACTCCAATCCATTCCATTCCATTCCATTCCATTACATTCCATTCCGTTCCGTTCCGTTCCGTTCCGTTCCGTTGCGTTCCGTTCCGTTCTACTCGGGTTGATTCCATTCTATTCCATTCCATTCCATTTGACTCCATTCGATTCCATTCCATTCCATTGCATTGAATTCCATTCCATTCCATTCCATTCCATTCCATTCCATTCCATTCCATTCCACTCCATTGAATTCCATTCCATTCCATTCCATTCCATTCCATTCCATTCCATTCCATTCCACTCCATTCCATTACACTCCACTGCACTCCACTCCACTCCACTCCACTCCATTCCACTCCCTTCCATTCCATTAAATTGAATTCCATTACATTCCATTCCATTCCATTCCATTCCATTCCATTCCATTCCATTCCACTCCATTCCATTCCACTCCACTCCACTCCACTCCACTCCACTCCATTCCATTCCCTTCCATTCCATTCAATTGAATTGCATTGAATTCCATTCCATTCCATTCCATAACATTTCATTCCATTCCATTCCATTCCATTCCATTCCATTCCATTCCATTCCGTTCTACTCGGGTTGATTCCATTCTATTCCATTCCATTCCTTTCGATTCCATTAGATTCCATTCGATTCCATTCGATTCCATTCGTTTCCATTCCATTCCATTCCATTCTATTCCATTGAATTCCATTCCATTCCATTCCATTCCATTCCATTCCATTGCATTCCATTCCATTGAATTCCATTGAATTCCATTCCATTCCATGGAATTCCATTCCATTCCATTCCATTCCATTCCATAGAATTCCATTCCATTCCATTCCATTCCATGGAATTCCGTTCCATTCCATTCCATTCCGTTCCGTTCCGTTCCGTTCCGTTCCGTTGCGTTCCGTTCCGTTCCGTTGTGTTCCGTTCCGTTCTACTCGGGTTGATTCCATTCTATTCCATTCCATTCCAATCCATTCCATTCCATTCCATTGAATTCCATTCCATTCCATTCCATTCCATTCCATTCCATTCCATTCCATTGAATTCCATTCCATTCCATTCCATTCCATTCCATTCCATTGAATTCCATTCCATTCCATTCCATTCCATGGAATTCCGTTCCATTCCATTCCATTCCGTTCCGTTCCGTCCCGTTCCGTTCCGTTCCGTTCCGTTGCGTTCCGTTCCGTTCTACTCGGGTTGATTCCATTCTATTCCATTCCATTCCATTCGATTCCATTCGATTCCATTCGATTCCACTCCATTCCATTCCATAGAATTCCATTCCATTCCATTCCATTCCATTGAATTCCATTCCATTCCATTCCATTCCATAGAATTCCATTCCATTCCATTCCATTCCATTGAATTCCATTCCATTCCATTCCATTCCATTCCATTCCATTCCATTCCATTCCATTCCATTCCATTCTACTGGTGTCCATTCCATTCCATTCCATTCCATTCCATTCCATTCCATTCCTTTCCATTCCATTGCATTCCATTGCATTCCATTCCATTCCATTCCGTTCCATTCCATTCCATTCCACTCCACTCCACTCCACTCCACTCCATTCCACTCCACTCCACTCCGGTACATTCAATTCCATTCCATTCCATTCCATTCCATTCCATTCCATTCCGTGCTTCTCGGGTACATTCCGTTCCGTTCCATTCCATTCCATTCCATTCCATTCCGTTCCAGTGCACTCTACTCCACTCCACTCCACTCCACTCCTTTCTGGTACATTCCATTCCATTCCATTCCATTCCATTTCCATTCCCATTCCATTTCCATTCCCGTTCCATTTCCATTCCCGTTTCTTTTCCATTCCCGTTCCATTTCCATTCCAGTTCCATTACCATTCCCGTTCCATTTCCATTCCCGATCCATTTCCATTCCCGTTCCATTTCCATTCCCGTTCCATTTCCATTCCCGTTCCATTACCATTCCCGTTCCATTTCCGTTCCCGTTCCGTTTCCGTTCCCGTTCCATTTCCGTTCTCGTTCCGTTTCCGTTCCCGTTCCATTTCCATTCCCGTTCCGTTTCCGTTCCCGTTCCATTTCCATTCCCGTTCCATTTCCATTCCCTTTCCATTTCCATTTCATTCCATTCCGTTCTGCTCGGGTACATTCCATTCCATTCCATTGCATTCCATTCCGTTCTGCTCCTGTCCATTCCATTCCATTCCATTCCGTTCCATTCCGTTCTACTCGGGTAGATTCCATTCCATTCCATTCCATTCCATTCCATTCCATTCCATTCCATTCCATTCCATTCCATTCCATTCTACTGGTGTCCATTCCATTCCATTCCATTCCATTCCATTCCATTCCATTCCATTGAATTCCATTCCATTCCATTCCATTCAATTGAATTCCGTTCCATTCCATTCCATTCCGTTCCGTTCCGTCCCGTTCCGTTCCGATCCGTTGCGTTCCGTTCCGTTCAACTAGGGTTGATTCCATTCTATTCAATTCCATTCCATTCCATTCTACACGGGTTGATCATTCCATTCCGTTCCGTTCCGTTCCGTTCCGTTCCGTTCCGTACCGTTCTACTCGGGTTGATTCCATTCTATTCCATTCCATTCCATTCGATTCCATTCGACTCCATTCCATTCCATTCCATTCCATTCCATTCCATTCCATTGCATTCCATTCCACTCCATTCCATTCCATTCCATTCCATTCCATTACATTCCATTCCGTTCCGTTCCGTTCCGTTCCGTTCCGTTGCGTTCCGTTCCGTTCTACTCGGGTTGATTCCATTCTATTCCATTCCATTCCATTTGACTCCATTCGATTCCATTCCATTCCATTGCAATGAATTCCATTCCATTCCATTCCATTCCATTCCATTCCATTCCATTCCACTCCATTGAATTCCATTCCATTCCATTCCATTCCATTCCATTCCATTCCATTCCATTCCACTCCATTCCATTACACTCCACTGCACTCCACTCCACTCCACTCCACTCCATTCCACTCCCTTCCATTCCATTAAATTGAATTCCGTTCCATTCCATTCCATTCCATTCCATTCCATTCCATTCCACTCCATTCCATTCCACTCCACTCCACTCCACTCCACTCCACTCCATTCCATTCCCTTCCATTCCATTCAATTGAATTGCATTGAATTCCATTCCATTCCATTACATAACATTTCATTCCATTCCATTCCATTCCATTCCATTCCATTCCATTCCATTCCGTTCTACTCGGGTTGATTCCATTCTATTCCATTCCATTCCATTCGATTCCATTAGATTCCATTCGATTCCATTCGATTCCATTCGTTTCCATTCCATTCCATTCCATTCTATTCCATTGAATTCCATTCCATTCCATTCCATTCCATTCCATTCCATTGCATTCCATTCCATTGAATTCCATTGAATTCCATTCCATTCCATGGAATTCCATTCCATTCCATTCCATTCCATTCCATAGAATTCCATTCCATTCCATTCCATTCCATTGAATTCCGTTCCATTCCATTCCATTCCGTTCCGTTCCGTTCCGTTCCGTTCCGTTGCGTTCCGTTCCGTTCCGTTGTGTTCCGTTCCGTTCTACTCGGGTTGATTCCATTCTATTCCATTCCATTCCATTCGATTCCATTCCATTCCATTGAATTCCATTCCATTCCATTCCATTCCATTCCATTCCATTGAATTCCATTCCATTCCATTCCATTCCATTCCATTCCATTCCATTCCATTGAATTCCATTCCATTCCATTCCATTCCATTCCATTCCATTCCATTGAATTCCATTCCATTCCATTCCATTCCATGGAATTCCGTTCCATTCCATTCCATTCCGTTCCGTTCCGTCCCGTTCCGTTCCGTTCCGTTCCGTTGCGTTCCGTTCCGTTCTCCTCGGGTTGATTCCATTCTATTCCATTCCATTCCATTCGATTCCATTCGATTCCATTCGATTCCACTCCATTCCATTCCATAGAATTCCATTCCATTCCATTCCATTCCATTGAATTCCATTCCATTCCATTCCATTCCATTGAATTCCATTCCATTCCATTCCATTCCATTGAATTCCATTCCATTCCATTCCATTCCATTCCATTCCATTCCATTCCATTCCATTCTACTGTTGTCCATTCCATTCCATTCCATTCCATTCCATTCCATTCCATTCCATTCCTTTCCATTCCATTGCATTCCATTGCATTCCATTCCATTCCATTCCATTCCATTCCAATCCACTCCACTCCACTCCACTCCATTCCACTCCACTCCACTCCGGTACATTCCATTCCATTCCATTCCATTCCATTCCATTCCATTCCATTCCGTGCTTCTCGGGTACATTCCGTTCCGTTCCATTCCATTCCATTCCATTCCATTCCGTTCCAGTGCACTCTACTCCACTCCACTCCACTCCACTCCACTCTGGTACATTCCATTCCATTCCATTCCATTCCATTTTCATTCCCATTCCATTTCCATTCCCGTTCCATTTCCATTCCCGTTTCTTTTCCATTCCCGTTCCATTTCCATTCCAGTTCCATTACCATTCCCGTTCCATTTCCATTCCCGATCCATTTCCATTCCCGTTCCATTTCCATTCCCGTTCCATTTCCATTCCCGTTCCATTACCATTCCCGTTCCATTTCCGTTCCCGTTCCGTTTCCGTTCCCGTTCCATTTCCGTTCTCGTTCCGTTTCCGTTCCCGTTCCATTTCCATTCCCGTTCCATTTCCGTTCCCGTTCCATTTCCATTCCCGTTCCATTTCCATTCCCTTTCCATTTCCATTTCATTCCATTCCGTTCTGCTCGGGTACATTCCATTCCATTCCATTGCATTCCATTCCGTTCTGCTCCTGTCCATTCCATTCCATTCCATTCCGTTCCATTCCGTTCTACTCGGGTAGATTCCATTCCATTCCATTCCATTCCATTCCATTCCATTCCATTCCATTCCATTCCATTCTACTGGTGTCCATTCCATTCCATTCCATTCCATTCCATTCCATTCCATTCCATTCCATTGAATTCCAATCCATTCCATTCCATTCAATTGAATTCCGTTCCATTCCATTCCATTCCGTTCCGTTCCGTCCCGTTCCGTTCCGTTCCGTTCCGTTCCGTTGCGTTCCGTTCCGTTCTACTCGGGTTGATTAAATTCTATTCCATTCCATTCTATTCGATTCCATTCAATTCCAATCGATTCCATTCGATTCCAATCGATTCCATTGAATTCCATTCCATTCCATTCCATTCCATTGAATTCCGTTGCATTATATTCCATTCCGTTCCGTTCCGTCCCGTTCCGTTCCGTTCCGTTCCGTTGCGTGCCGTTCCGTTCTACTCGGGTTGATTCCATTCCATTCCATTCCATTCCATTCCATTCCATTCCATTCCATTCCATTGAATTCCATTCCATTCCATTCCATTCCATTCCATTCCATTCCATTCCATTCCGTTCTACTCGGGTTGATTCCATTCTATTCCATTCCATTCCATTCGATCTCATTCGATTCCATTCGATTCCATTCGATTCCACTCCATTCCATTCCATTGAATTCCATTCCATTCCATTCCATTCCATTCCATTCCATTCCATTGATTTCCATTCCATTCCATTCCATTCCATTCCATTCCATTCCATTCCATTCCATTGAATACCATTCCATTCCATTGAATTCCATTCCATTCCATTCCATTCCATTCCATTCCATTCCATTGAATTCCATTCCATTCCATTGAATTCCATTCCATTCCATTCCATTCCATTGAATTCCGTTCCATTCCATTCCATTCCATTCCATTCCATTGAATTCCATTCCATTCCATTCCATAGAATTCCGTTCCATTCCATTCCATTCCATTCCATTCCATTCCATTCCATTCCATTGAATTCAATTCCATTTCATTCCATTCCTTTCCATTGAATTCCATTCTGTTCCATTCCATTCCTTTGAATTCCGTTCCATTCCATTCCATTCCATTCCTTTCCTTTCCGTTCCGTTCCGTTCCGTTCCGTTGCGTTCCACTCCGTTCTACTCGGGTTGATTCCATTCTATTCCATTCCATTCCATTCGATCCCATTCGATTCCATTCGATTCCATTCGATTCCATTCGATTCCACTCCATTCCATTCCATAGAATTCCATTCCATTCCATTCCATTTGAATTCCATTCCATTCCATTCCATTGAATTCCATTCCATTCCATTCCATTCCATTGAATTCCATTCCATTCCATTCCATTCCATTGAATTCCGTTCCTTTCCATTCCATTCCGTTCCGTTCCGTTCCGTTCCGTTCCGTTGCGTTCCGTTCCGTTCCGTTGCGTTCCGTTCTACTCGGGTTGATTCCATTCTATTCCATTCCATTCCATTCCATTCCATTCCATTCCATGCCATTCCATTCCATTCCATTGAATTCCATTCCATTCCATTCCATTCCATTGAATTCCATTCCATTCCATTCCATTCCATTCTATTCCATTCCATTCCAATCCATTCCATTCCATTCCATTCCATTGCATTCCATTCCATTCCATTCCATTCCATTCCATTGAATTCCATTCCATTCCATTCCATTCCATGGAATTCCGTTCCATTCCATTCCATTCCGTTCCGTTCCGTCCCGTTCCGTTCCGTTCCGTTCCGTTGCATTCCGTTCCGTTCTACTCGGGTTGATTCCATTCTATTCCATTCCATTCCATTCGATTCCATTCGATTCCATTCGATTCCACTCCATTCCATTCCATAGAATTCCATTCCATTCCATTCCATTCCATTGAATTCCATTCCATTCCATTCCATTCCATAGAATTCCATTCCATTCCATTCCATTCCATTGAATTCCATTCCATTCCATTCCATTCCATTCCATTCCATTCCATTCCATTCCATTCCATTCCATTCTACTGGTGTCCATTCCATTCCATTCCATTCCATTCCATTCCATTCCATTCCATTCCATTCTTTTCCATTCCATTGCATTCCATTGCATTCCATTCCATTCCATTCCGTTCCATTCCATTCCATTCCACTCCACTCCACTCCACTCCACTCCATTCCACTCCACTCCACTCCGGTATATTCAATTCCATTCCATTCCATTCCATTCCATTCCGTGCTTCTCGGGTACATTCCGTTCCGTTCCATTCCATTCCATTCCATTCCATTCCGTTCCAGTGCACTCTACTCCACTCCACTCCACTCCACTCCACTCCGGTACATTCCATTCCATTCCATTCCATTCCATTCCATTCCGTGCTTCTCGGGTACATTCCGTTCCGTTCCATTCCATTCCATTCCATTCCATTCCGTTCCAGTGCACTCTACTCCACTCCACTCCACTCCACTCCACTCTGGTACATTCCATTCCATTCCATTCCATTCCATTTTCATTCCCATTCCATTTCCATTCCCGTTCCATTTCCATTCCCGTTTCTTTTCCATTCCCGTTCCATTTCCATTCCAGTTCCATTACCATTCCCGTTCCATTTCCATTCCCGATCCATTTCCATTCCCGTTCCATTTCCATTCCCGTTCCATTTCCATTCCCGTTCCATTACCATTCCCGTTCCATTTCCGTTCCCGTTCCGTTTCCGTTCCCGTTCCATTTCCGTTCTCGTTCCGTTTCCGTTCCCGTTCCATTTCCATTCCCGTTCCATTTCCGTTCCCGTTCCATTTCCATTCCCGTTCCATTTCCATTCCCTTTCCATTTCCATTTCATTCCATTCCGTTCTGCTCGGGTACATTCCATTCCATTCCATTGCATTCCATTCCGTTCTGCTCCTGTCCATTCCATTCCATTCCATTCTGTTCCATTCCGTTCTACTCGGGTAGATTCCATTCTATTCCATTCCATTCCATTCCATTCCATTCCATTCCATTCCATTCCATTCCATTCCATTCTACTGGTGTCCATTCCATTCCATTCCATTCCATTCCATTCCATTCCATTCCATTCCATTCCATTGAATTCCATTCCATTCCATTCCATTCAATTGAATTCCGTTCCATTCCATTCCATTCCGTTCCGTTCCGTCCCGTTCCGTTCCGTTCCGTTGCGTTCCGTTCCGTTCAACTAGGGTTGATTCCATTCTATTCAATTCCATTCCATTCCATTCTACACGGGTTGATCATTCCATTCCGTTCCGTTCCGTTCCGTTCCGTTCCGTTCCGTACCGTTCTACTCGGGTTGATTCCATTCTATTCCATTCCATTCCATTCGATTCCATTCGACTCCATTCCATTCCATTCCATTCCATTCCATTCCATTCCATTCCATTGCATTCCATTCCACTCCATTCCATTCCATTCCATTCCATTCCATTACATTCCATTCCGTTCCGTTCCGTTCCGTTCCGTTCCGTTGCGTTCCGTTCCGTTCTACTCGGGTTGATTCCATTCTATTCCATTCCATTCCATTTGACTCCATTCGATTCCATTCCATTCCATTGCATTGAATTCCATTCCATTCCATTCCATTCCATTCCATTCCATTCCATTCCACTCCATTGAATTCCATTCCATTCCATTCCATTCCATTCCATTCCATTCCATTCCATTCCATTCCATTGCATTACACTCCACTGCACTCCACTCCACTCCACTCCACTCCATTCCACTCCCTTCCATTCCATTAAATTGAATTCCATTCCATTCCATTCCATTCCATTCCATTCCATTCCATTCCACTCCATTCCATTCCACTCCACTCCACTCCACTCCACTCCACTCCATTCCATTCCCTTCCATTCCATTCAATTGAATTGCATTGAATTCCATTCCATTCCATTCCATAACATTTCATTCCATTCCATTCCATTCCATTCCATTCCATTCCATTCCATTCCGTTCTACTCGGGTTGATTCCATTCTATTCCATTCCATTCCATTCGATTCCATTAGATTCCATTCGATTCCATTCGATTCCATTCGTTTCCATTCCATTCCATTCCATTCTATTCCATTGAATTCCATTCCATTCCATTCCATTCCATTCCATTCCATTGCATTCCATTCCATTGAATTCCATTGAATTCCATTCCATTCCATGGAATTCCATTCCATTCCATTCCATTCCATTCCATAGAATTCCATTCCATTCCATTCCATTCCATGGAATTCCGTTCCATTCCATTCCATTCCGTTCCGTTCCGTTCCGTTCCGTTCCGTTGCGTTCCGTTCCGTTCCGTTGTGTTCCGTTCCGTTCTACTCGGGTTGATTCCATTCTATTCCATTCCATTCCAATCCATTCCATTCCATTCCATTGAATTCCATTCCATTCCATTCCATTCCATTCCATTCCATTCCATTCCATTGAATTCCATTCCATTCCATTCCATTCCATTCCATTCCATTGAATTCCATTCCATTCCATTCCATTCCATGGAATTCCGTTCCATTCCATTCCATTCCGTTCCGTTCCGTCCCGTTCCGTTCCGTTCCGTTCCGTTGCGTTCCGTTCCGTTCTACTCGGGTTGATTCCATTCTATTCCATTCCATTCCATTCGATTCCATTCGATTCCATTCGATTCCACTCCATTCCATTCCATAGAATTCCATTCCATTCCATTCCATTCCATTGAATTCCATTCCATTCCATTCCATAGAATTCCATTCCATTCCATTCCATTCCATTGAATTCCATTCCATTCCATTCCATTCCATTCCATTCCATTCCATTCCATTCCATTCCATTCCATTCCATTCTACTGGTGTCCATTCCATTCCATTCCATTCCATTCCATTCCATTCCATTCCTTTCCATTCCATTGCATTCCATTGCATTCCATTCCATTCCATTCCGTTCCATTCCATTCCATTCCACTCCACTCCACTCCACTCCACTCCATTCCACTCCACTCCACTCCGGTACATTCAATTCCATTCCATTCCATTCCATTCCATTCCATTCCATTCCGTGCTTCTCGGGTACATTCCGTTCCGTTCCATTCCATTCCATTCCATTCCATTCCGTTCCAGTGCACTCTACTCCACTCCACTCCACTCCACAACTTTCTGGTACATTCCATTCCATTCCATTCCATTCCATTTCCATTCCCATTCCATTTCCATTCCCGTTCCATTTCCATTCCCGTTTCTTTTCCATTCCCGTTCCATTTCCATTCCAGTTCCATTACCATTCCCGTTCCATTTCCATTCCCGATCCATTTCCATTCCCGTTCCATTTCCATTCCCGTTCCATTTCCATTCCCGTTCCATTACCATTCCCGTTCCATTTCCGTTCCCGTTCCGTTTCCGTTCCCGTTCCATTTCCGTTCTCGTTCCGTTTCCGTTCCCGTTCCATTTCCATTCCCGTTCCGTTTCCGTTCCCGTTCCATTTCCATTCCCGTTCCATTTCCATTCCCTTTCCATTTCCATTTCATTCCATTCCGTTCTGCTCGGGTACATTCCATTCCATTCCATTGCATTCCATTCCGTTCTGCTCCTGTCCATTCCATTCCATTCCATTCCGTTCCATTCCGTTCTACTCGGGTAGATTCCATTCCATTCCATTCCATTCCATTCCATTCCATTCCATTCCATTCCATTCCATTCCATTCCATTCTACTGGTGTCCATTCCATTCCATTCCATTCCATTCCATTCCATTCCATTCCATTCCATTCCATTGAATTCCATTCCATTCCATTCCATTCAATTGAATTCCGTTCCATTCCATTCCATTCCGTTCCGTTCCGTCCCGTTCCGTTCCGATCCGTTGCGTTCCGTTCCGTTCAACTAGGGTTGATTCCATTCTATTCAATTCCATTCCATTCCATTCTACACGGGTTGATCATTCCATTCCGTTCCGTTCCGTTCCGTTCCGTACCGTTCTACTCGGGTTGATTCCATTCTATTCCATTCCATTCCATTCGATTCCATTCGACTCCATTCCATTCCATTCCATTCCATTCCATTCCATTCCATTGCATTCCATTCCACTCCATTCCATTCCATTCCATTCCATTCCATTACATTCCATTCCGTTCCGTTCCGTTCCGTTCCGTTCCGTTGCGTTCCGTTCCGTTCTACTCGGGTTGATTCCATTCTATTCCATTCCATTCCATTTGACTCCATTCGATTCCATTCCATTCCATTGCAATGAATTCCATTCCATTCCATTCCATTCCATTCCATTCCATTCCATTCCACTCCATTGAATTCCATTCCATTCCATTCCATTCCATTCCATTCCATTCCATTCCATTACACTCCATTCCATTACACTCCACTGCACTCCACTCCACTCCACTCCACTCCATTCCACTCCCTTCCATTCCATTAAATTGAATTCCGTTCCATTCCATTCCATTCCATTCCATTCCATTCCATTCCACTCCATTCCATTCCACTCCACTCCACTCCACTCCACTCCACTCCATTCCATTCCCTTCCATTCCATTCAATTGAATTGCATTGAATTCCATTCCATTCCATTCCATAACATTTCATTCCATTCCATTCCATTCCATTCCATTCCATTCCATTCCATTCCGTTCTACTCGGGTTGATTCCATTCTATTCCATTCCATTCCATTCGATTCCATTAGATTCCATTCGATTCCATTCGATTCCATTCGTTTCCATTCCATTCCATTCCATTCTATTCCATTGAATTCCATTCCATTCCATTCCATTCCATTCCATTCCATTGCATTCCATTCCATTGAATTCCATTGAATTCCATTCCATTCCATGGAATTCCATTCCATTCCATTCCATTCCATTCCATAGAATTCCATTCCATTCCATTCCATTCCATTGAATTCCGTTCCATTCCATTCCATTCCGTTCCGTTCCGTTCCGTTCCGTTGCGTTCCGTTCCGTTCCGTTGTGTTCCGTTCCGTTCTACTCGGGTTGATTCCATTCTATTCCATTCCATTCCATTCGATTCCATTCCATTCCATTGAATTCCATTCCATTCCATTCCATTCCATTCCATTCCATTGAATTCCATTCCATTCCATTCCATTCCATTCCATTCCATTCCATTCCATTCCATTGAATTCCATTGAATTCCATTCCATTCCATTCCATTCCATTGAATTCCATTCCATTCCATTCCATTCCATGGAATTCCGTTCCATTCCATTCCATTCCGTTCCGTTCCGTCCCGTTCCGTTCCGTTCCGTTCCGTTGCGTTCCGTTCCGTTCTCCTCGGGTTGATTCCATTCTATTCCATTCCATTCCATTCGATTCCATTCGATTCCATTCGATTCCACTCCATTCCATTCCATAGAATTCCATTCCATTCCATTCCATTCCATTGAATTCCATTCCATTCCATTCCATTCCATTGAATTCCATTCCATTCCATTCCATTCCATTGAATTCCATTCCATTCCATTCCATTCCATTCCATTCCATTCCATTCCATTCCATTCTACTGTTGTCCATTCCATTCCATTCCATTCCATTCCATTCCATTCCATTCCTTTCCATTCCATTGCATTCCATTGCATTCCATTCCATTCCATTCCATTCCATTCCAATCCACTCCACTCCACTCCACTCCATTCCACTCCACTCCACTCCGGTACATTCCATTCCATTCCATTCCATTCCATTCCATTCCATTCCATTCCGTGCTTCTCGGGTACATTCCGTTCCGTTCCATTCCATTCCATTCCATTCCATTCCGTTCCAGTGCACTCTACTCCACTCCACTCCACTCCACTCCACTCTGGTACATTCCATTCCATTCCATTCCATTCCATTTTCATTCCCATTCCATTTCCATTCCCGTTCCATTTCCATTCCCGTTTCTTTTCCATTCCCGTTCCATTTCCATTCCAGTTCCATTACCATTCCCGTTCCATTTCCATTCCCGATCCATTTCCATTCCCGATCCATTTCCATTCCCGTTCCATTTCCATTCCCGTTCCATTACCATTCCCGTTCCATTTCCGTTCCCGTTCCGTTTCCGTTCCCGTTCCATTTCCGTTCTCGTTCCGTTTCCGTTCCCGTTCCATTTCCATTCCCGTTCCATTTCCGTTCCCGTTCCATTTCCATTCCCGTTCCATTTCCATTCCCTTTCCATTTCCATTTCATTCCATTCCGTTCTGCTCGGGTACATTCCATTCCATTCCATTGCATTCCATTCCGTTCTGCTCCTGTCCATTCCATTCCATTCCATTCCGTTCCATTCCGTTCTACTCGGGTAGATTCCATTCCATTCCATTCCATTCCATTCCATTCCATTCCATTCCATTCCATTCCATTCCATTCTACTGGTGTCCATTCCATTCCATTCCATTCCATTCCATTCCATTCCATTCCATTCCATTGAATTCCATTCCATTCCATTCCATTCAATTGAATTCCGTTCCATTCCATTCCATTCCGTTCCGTTCCGTCCCGTTCCGTTCCGTTCCGTTCCGTTCCGTTGCGTTCCGTTCCGTTCTACTCGGGTTGATTAAATTCTATTCCATTCCATTCTATTCGATTCCATTCAATTCCAATCGATTCCATTCGATTCCAATCGATTCCATTGAATTCCATTCCATTCCATTCCATTCCATTGAATTCCGTTGCATTATATTCCATTCCGTTCCGTTCCGTCCCGTTCCGTTCCGTTCCGTTCCGTTGCGTGCCGTTCCGTTCTACTCGGGTTGATTCCATTCCATTCCATTCCATTCCATTCCATTCCATTCCATTCCATTCCATTGAATTCCATTCCATTCCATTCCATTCCATTCCATTCCATTCCATTCCATTCCGTTCTACTCGGGTTGATTCCATTCTATTCCATTCCATTCCATTCGATCTCATTCGATTCCATTCGATTCCATTCGATTCCACTCCATTCCATTCCATTGAATTCCATTCCATTCCATTCCATTCCATTCCATTCCATTCCATTGATTTCCATTCCATTCCATTCCATTCCATTCCATTCCATTCCATTCCATTGAATACCATTCCATTCCATTGAATTCCATTCCATTCCATTCCATTCCATTCCATTGAATTCCATTCCATTCCATTGAATTCCATTCCATTACATTCCATTCCATTGAATTCCGTTCCATTCCATTCCATTCCATTCCATTCCATTGAATTCCATTCCATTCCATTCCATAGAATTCCGTTCCATTCCATTCCATTCCATTCCATTCCATTCCATTCCATTCCATTCCATTCCATTGAATTCAATTCCATTTCATTCCATTCCTTTCCATTGAATTCCATTCTGTTCCATTCCATTCCTTTGAATTCCGTTCCATTCCATTCCATTCCATTCCTTTCCTTTCCGTTCCGTTCCGTTCCGTTCCGTTGCGTTCCGCTCCGTTCTACTCGGGTTGATTCCATTCTATTCCATTCCATTCCATTCGATCCCATTCGATTCCATTCGATTCCATTCGATTCCATTCGATTCCACTCCATTCCATTCCATAGAATTCCATTCCATTCCATTCCATTTGAATTCCATTCCATTCCATTCCATTGAATTCCATTCCATTCCATTCCATTCCATTGAATTCCATTCCATTCCATTCCATTCCATTGAATTCCGTTCCTTTCCATTCCATTCCGTTCCGTTCCGTTCCGTTCCGTTCCGTTGCGTTCCGTTCCGTTCCGTTGCGTTCCGTTCTACTCGGGTTGATTCCATTCTATTCCATTCCATTCCATTCCATTCCATTCCATTCAATTGAATTGCATTGAATTCCATTCCATTCCATTCCATAACATTTCATTCCATTCCATTCCATTCCATTCCATTCCATTCCATTCCATTCCGTTCTACTCGGGTTGATTCCATTCTATTCCATTCCATTCCATTCGATTCCATTAGATTCCATTCGATTCCATTCGATTCCATTCGTTTCCATTCCATTCCATTCCATTCTATTCCATTGAATTCCATTCCATTCCATTCCATTCCATTCCATTCCATTGCATTCCATTCCATTGAATTCCATTGAATTCCATTCCATTCCATGGAATTCCATTCCATTCCATTCCATTCCATTCCATAGAATTCCATACCATTCCATTCCATTCCATTGAATTCCGTTCCATTCCATTCCATTCCGTTCCGTTCCGTTCCGTTCCGTTGCGTTCCGTTCCGTTCCGTTGTGTTCCGTTCCGTTCTACTCGGGTTGATTCCATTCTATTCCATTCCATTCCATTCGATTCCATTCCACTCCATTGAATTCCATTCCATTCCATTCCATTCCATTCCATTCCATTGAATTCCATTCCATTCCATTCCATTCCATTCCATTCCATTCCATTCCATTCCATTGAATTCCATTGAATTCCATTCCATTCCATTCCATTCCATTGAATTCCATTCCATTCCATTCCATTCCATGGAATTCCGTTCCATTCCATTCCATTCCGTTCCGTTCCGTTGCGTTCCGTTCCGTTCTCCTCGGGTTGATTCCATTCTATTCCATTCCATTCCATTCGATTCCATTCGATTCCATTCGATTCCACTCCATTCCATTCCATAGAATTCCATTCCATTCCATTCCATTCCATTGAATTCCATTCCATTCCATTCCATTCCATTGAATTCCATTCCATTCCATTCCATTCCATTGAATTCCATTCCATTCCATTCCATTCCATTCCATTCCATTCCATTCCATTCCATTCTACTGTTGTCCATTCCATTCCATTCCATTCCATTCCATTCCATTCCATTCCATTCCATTCCTTTCCATTCCATTGCATTCCATTCCATTCCATTCCATTCCATTCCATTCCATTCCACTCCACTCCACTCCACTCCACTCCATTCCACGCCACTCCACTCCGGTACATTCCATTCCATTCCATTCCATTCCATTCCATTCCATTCCATTCCGTGCTTCTCGGGTACATTCCGTTCCGTTCCATTCCATTCCATTCCATTCCATTCCGTTCCAGTGCACTCTACTCCACTCCACTCCACTCCAGTCCTTTCTGGTACATTCCATTCCATTCCATTCCATTCCATTTCCATTCCCATTCCATTTCCATTCCCGTTCCATTTCCATTCCCGTTTCTTTTCCATTCCCGTTCCATTTCCATTCCAGTTCCATTACCATTCCCGTTCCATTTCCATTCCCGATCCATTTCCATTCCCGTTCCATTTCCATTCCCGTTCCATTTCCATTCCCGTTCCATTACCATTCCCGTTCCATTTCCGTTCCCGTTCCGTTTCCGTTCCCGTTCCATTTCCGTTCTCGTTCCGTTTCCGTTCCCGTTCCATTTCCATTCCCGTTCCGTTTCCGTTCCCGTTCCATTTCCATTCCCGTTCCATTTCCATTCCCTTTCCATTTCCATTTCATTCCATTCCGTTCTGCTCGGGTACATTCCATTCCATTCCATTGCATTCCATTCCGTTCTGCTCCTGTCCATTCCATTCCATTCCATTCCGTTCCATTCCGTTCTACTCGGGTAGATTCCATTCCATTCCATTCCATTCCATTCCATTCCATTCCATTCCATTCCATTCCATTCCATTCCATTCTACTGGTGTCCATTCCATTCCATTCCATTCCATTCCATTCCATTCCATTCCATTCCATTGAATTCCATTCCATTCCATTCCATTCAATTGAATTCCGTTCCATTCCATTCCATTCCGTTCCGTTCCGTCCCGTTCCGTTCCGATCCGTTGCGTTCCGTTCCGTTCAACTAGGGTTGATTCCATTCTATTCAATTCCATTCCATTCCATTCTACACGGGTTGATCATTCCATTCCGTTCCGTTCCGTTCCGTTCCGTACCGTTCTACTCGGGTTGATTCCATTCTATTCCATTCCATTCCATTCGATTCCATTCGACTCCATTCCATTCCATTCCATTCCATTCCATTCCATTCCATTGCATTCCATTCCACTCCATTCCATTCCATTCCATTCCATTCCATTCCATTCCATTCCGTTCCGTTCCGTTCCGTTCCGTTCCGTTGCGTTCCGTTCCGTTCTACTCGGGTTGATTCCATTCTATTCCATTCCATTCCATTTGACTCCATTCGATTCCATTCCATTCCATTGCAATGAATTCCATTCCATTCCATTCCATTCCATTCCATTCCATTCCATTCCACTCCATTGAATTCCATTCCATTCCATTCCATTCCATTCCATTCCATTCCATTCCATTCCACTCCATTCCATTACACTCCACTGCACTCCACTCCACTCCACTCCACTCCATTCCACTCCCTTCCATTCCATTAAATTGAATTCCGTTCCATTCCATTCCATTCCATTCCATTCCATTCCATTCCACTCCATTCCATTCCACTCCACTCCACTCCACTCCACTCCACTCCATTCCATTCCCTTCCATTCCATTCAATTGAATTGCATTGAATTCCATTCCATTCCATTCCATAACATTTCATTCCATTCCATTCCATTCCATTCCATTCCATTCCATTCCATTCCGTTCTACTCGGGTTGATTCCATTCTATTCCATTCCATTCCATTCGATTCCATTAGATTCCATTCGATTCCATTCGATTCCATTCGTTTCCATTCCATTCCATTCCATTCTATTCCATTGAATTCCATTCCATTCCATTCCATTCCATTCCATTCCATTGCATTCCATTCCATTGAATTCCATTGAATTCCATTCCATTCCATGGAATTCCATTCCATTCCATTCCATTCCATTCCATAGAATTCCATTCCATTCCATTCCATTCCATTGAATTCCGTTCCATTCCATTCCATTCCGTTCCGTTCCGTTCCGTTCCGTTCCGTTGCGTTCCGTTCCGTTCCGTTGTGTTCCGTTCCGTTCTACTCGGGTTGATTCCATTCTATTCCATTCCATTCCATTCGATTCCATTCCATTCCATTGAATTCCATTCCATTCCATTCCATTCCATTCGATTCCATTGAATTCCATTCCATTCCATTCCATTCCATTCCATTCCATTCCATTCCATTGAATTCCATTCCATTCCATTCCATTCCATTCCATTCCATTGAATTCCATTCCATTCCATTCCATTCCTTGGAATTCCGTTCCATTCCATTCCATTCCGTTCCGTTCCGTCCCGTTCCGTTCCGTTCCGTTCCGTTGCGTTCCGTTCCGTTCTCCTCGGGTTGATTCCATTCTATTCCATTCCATTCCATTCGATTCCATTCGATTCCATTCGATTCCACTCCATTCCATTCCATAGAATTCCATTCCATTCCATTCCATTCCATTGAATTCCATTCCATTCCATTCCATTCCATTGAATTCCATTCCATTCCATTCCATTCCATTGAATTCCATTCCATTCCATTCCATTCCATTCCATTCCATTCCATTCCATTCTACTGTTGTCCATTCCATTCCATTCCATTCCATTCCATTCCATTCCATTCCATTCCATTCCTTTCCATTCCATTGCATTCCATTGCATTCCATTCCATTCCATTCCATTCCATTCCAATCCACTCCACTCCACTCCACTCCATTCCACTCCACTCCACTCCGGTACATTCCATTCCATTCCATTCCATTCCATTCCATTCCATTCCATTCCATTCCGTGCTTCTCGGGTACATTCCGTTCCGTTCCATTCCATTCCATTCCATTCCATTCCGTTCCAGTGCACTCTACTCCACTCCACTCCACTCCACTCCACTCTGGTACATTCCATTCCATTCCATTCCATTCCATTTTCATTCCCATTCCATTTCCATTCCCGTTCCATTTCCATTCCCGTTTCTTTTCCATTCCCGTTCCATTTCCATTCCAGTTCCATTACCATTCCCGTTCCATTTCCATTCCCGATCCATTTCCATTCCCGATCCATTTCCATTCCCGTTCCATTTCCATTCCCGTTCCATTACCATTCCCGTTCCATTTCCGTTCCCGTTCCGTTTCCGTTCCCGTTCCATTTCCGTTCTCGTTCCGTTTCCGTTCCCGTTCCATTTCCATTCCCGTTCCATTTCCGTTCCCGTTCCATTTCCATTCCCGTTCCATTTCCATTCCCTTTCCATTTCCATTTCATTCCATTCCGTTCTGCTCGGGTACATTCCATTCCATTCCATTGCATTCCATTCCGTTCTGCTCCTGTCCATTCCATTCCATTCCATTCCGTTCCATTCCGTTCTACTCGGGTAGATTCCATTCCATTCCATTCCATTCCATTCCATTCCATTCCATTCCATTCCATTCTACTGGTGTCCATTCCATTCCATTCCATTCCATTCCATTCCATTCCATTCCATTCCATTGAATTCCATTCCATTCCATTCCATTCAATTGAATTCCGTTCCATTCCATTCCATTCCGTTCCGTTCCGTCCCGTTCCGTTCCGTTCCGTTCCGTTCCGTTGCGTTCCGTTCCGTTCTACTCGGGTTGATTAAATTCTATTCCATTCCATTCTATTCGATTCCATTCAATTCCAATCGATTCCATTCGATTCCAATCGATTCCATTGAATTCCATTCCATTCCATTCCATTCCATTGAATTCCGTTGCATTATATTCCATTCCGTTCCGTTCCGTCCCGTTCCGTTCCGTTCCGTTCCGTTGCGTGCCGTTCCGTTCTACTCGGGTTGATTCCATTCCATTCCATTCCATTCCATTCCATTCCATTCCATTCCATTCCATTCCATTCCATTGAATTCCATTCCATTCCATTCCATTCCATTCCATTCCATTCCATTCCATTCCATTCCGTTCTACTCGGGTTGATTCCATTCTATTCCATTCCATTCCATTCGATCTCATTCGATTCCATTCGATTCCATTCGATTCCACTCCATTCCATTCCATTGAATTCCATTCCATTCCATTCCATTCCATTCCATTCCATTCCATTGATTTCCATTCCATTCCATTCCATTCCATTCCATTCCATTCCATTCCATTGAATACCATTCCATTCCATTGAATTCCATTCCATTCCATTCCATTCCATTCCATTCCATTCCATTGAATTCCATTCCATTCCATTGAATTCCATTCCATTCCATTCCATTCCATTGAATTCCGTTCCATTCCATTCCATTCCATTCCATTCCATTGAATTCCATTCCATTCCATTCCATAGAATTCCGTTCCATTCCATTCCATTCCATTCCATTCCATTCCATTCCATTCCATTCCATTGAATTCAATTCCATTTCATTCCATTCCTTTCCATTGAATTCCATTCTGTTCCATTCCATTCCTTTGAATTCCGTTCCATTCCATTCCATTCCATTCCTTTCCTTTCCGTTCCGTTCCGTTCCGTTCCGTTGCGTTCCGCTCCGTTCTACTCGGGTTGATTCCATTCTATTCCATTCCATTCCATTCGATCCCATTCGATTCCATTCGATTCCATTCGATTCCATTCGATTCCACTCCATTCCATTCCATAGAATTCCATTCCATTCCATTCCATTTGAATTCCATTCCATTCCATTCCATTGAATTCCATTCCATTCCATTCCATTCCATTGAATTCCATTCCATTCCATTCCATTCCATTGAATTCCGTTCCTTTCCATTCCATTCCGTTCCGTTCCGTTCCGTTCCGTTCCGTTGCGTTCCGTTCCGTTCCGTTGCGTTCCGTTCTACTCGGGTTGATTCCATTCTATTCCATTCATTCCATTCCATTCCATTCCATTCCATGCCATTCCATTCCATTCCATTGAATTCCATTCCATTCCATTCCATTCCATTGAATTCCGTTCCATTCCATTCCATACCCTTCCGTTCCGTCCCGTTCCGTTCCGTTCCGTTCCGTTGCGTGCCGTTCCGTTCTACTCAGGTTGATTACATTCTATTCCATTCCATTCCATTCGATTCCATTCGATTCCAATCGATTCCATTCGATTGCATTCGATTCCATTCGTTGCCATTCCATTCCATTCCATTGAATTCCATTCCGTTCCATTCCATTCCATTCCATTCCATTGAATTCCATTCCATTCCATTCCATTCCTTTCCATTCCATTGAATTCCATTCCATTCCATTCCATTCCATTCCATTCCATTCCATTGAATTCCATTCCATTCCATTCCATAGAATTCCGTTCCATTCCATTCCATTCCATTCCATTCCATTCCATTCCATTGAATTCCATTCCGTTCCATTCCATTCCATTGAATTCCGTTCCATTCCACTCCATTCCATTCCGTTCCGTTCCGTTCCGTTCCGTTCCGTTCCGTTGCGTTCCGCTCCGTTCTACTCGGGTTGATTCCATTCTATTCCATTCCAGTCCATTCGATCCCATTCGATTCCATTCGATTCCACTCCATTCCATTCCATAGAATTCCATTCCATTCCATTCCATCCCATTCCATTCCACTGAATTCCATTCCATTCCATTCCATTCCATTCCACTCCATTGAATTCCATTCCATTCCATTCCATTCCATGGAATTCCATTCCATTCCATTCCATTCCATGGAAATCCATTCCATTCCATTCCATTCCATTCCATTCCATTCCATTCCATTCTACTGTTGTCCATTCCATTCCATTCCATTCCATTCCATTCCATTCCATTCCATTCCTTTCCATTCCATTGCATTCCATTGCATTCCATTCCATTCCATTCCATTCCATTCCAATCCACTCCACTCCACTCCACTCCATTCCACTCCACTCCACTCCGGTACATTCCATTCCATTCCATTCCATTCCATTCCATTCCATTCCATTCCGTGCTTCTCGGGTACATTCCGTTCCGTTCCATTCCATTCCATTCCATTCCATTCCGTTCCAGTGCACTCTACTCCACTCCACTCCACTCCACTCCACTCTGGTACATTCCATTCCATTCCATTCCATTCCATTTTCATTCCCATTCCATTTCCATTCCCGTTCCATTTCCATTCCCGTTTCTTTTCCATTCCCGTTCCATTTCCATTCCAGTTCCATTACCATTCCCGTTCCATTTCCATTCCCGATCCATTTCCATTCCCGATCCATTTCCATTCCCGTTCCATTTCCATTCCCGTTCCATTACCATTCCCGTTCCATTTCCGTTCCCGTTCCGTTTCCGTTCCCGTTCCATTTCCGTTCTCGTTCCGTTTCCGTTCCCGTTCCATTTCCATTCCCGTTCCATTTCCGTTCCCGTTCCATTTCCATTCCCGTTCCATTTCCATTCCCTTTCCATTTCCATTTCATTCCATTCCGTTCTGCTCGGGTACATTCCATTCCATTCCATTGCATTCCATTCCGTTCTGCTCCTGTCCATTCCATTCCATTCCATTCCGTTCCATTCCGTTCTACTCGGGTAGATTCCATTCCATTCCATTCCATTCCATTCCATTCCATTCCATTCCATTCCATTCCATTCTACTGGTGTCCATTCCATTCCATTCCATTCCATTCCATTCCATTCCATTCCATTCCATTGAATTCCATTCCATTCCATTCCATTCAATTGAATTCCGTTCCATTCCATTCCATTCCGTTCCGTTCCGTCCCGTTCCGTTCCGTTCCGTTCCGTTCCGTTGCGTTCCGTTCCGTTCTACTCGGGTTGATTAAATTCTATTCCATTCCATTCTATTCGATTCCATTCAATTCCAATCGATTCCATTCGATTCCAATCGATTCCATTGAATTCCATTCCATTCCATTCCATTCCATTGAATTCCGTTGCATTATATTCCATTCCGTTCCGTTCCGTCCCGTTCCGTTCCGTTCCGTTCCGTTGCGTGCCGTTCCGTTCTACTCGGGTTGATTCCATTCCATTCCATTCCATTCCATTCCATTCCATTCCATTCCATTCCATTCCATTCCATTGAATTCCATTCCATTCCATTCCATTCCATTCCATTCCATTCCATTCCATTCCGTTCTACTCGGGTTGATTCCATTCTATTCCATTCCATTCCATTCGATCTCATTCGATTCCATTCGATTCCATTCGATTCCACTCCATTCCATTCCATTGAATTCCATTCCATTCCATTCCATTCCATTCCATTCCATTCCATTCCATTGATTTCCATTCCATTCCATTCCATTCCATTCCATTCCATTCCATTCCATTGAATACCATTCCATTCCATTGAATTCCATTCCATTCCATTCCATTCCATTCCATTCCATTCCATTGAATTCCATTCCATTCCATTGAATTCCATTCCATTCCATTCCATTCCATTGAATTCCGTTCCATTCCATTCCATTCCATTCCATTCCATTGAATTCCATTCCATTCCATTCCATAGAATTCCGTTCCATTCCATTCCATTCCATTCCATTCCATTCCATTCCATTCCATTCCATTCCATTGAATTCAATTCCATTTCATTCCATTCCTTTCCATTGAATTCCATTCTGTTCCATTCCATTCCTTTGAATTCCGTTCCATTCCATTCCATTCCATTCCTTTCCTTTCCGTTCCGTTCCGTTCCGTTCCGTTGCGTTCCGCTCCGTTCTACTCGGGTTGATTCCATTCTATTCCATTCCATTCCATTCGATCCCATTCGATTCCATTCGATTCCATTCGATTCCATTCGATTCCACTCCATTCCATTCCATAGAATTCCATTCCATTCCATTCCATTTGAATTCCATTCCATTCCATTCCATTGAATTCCATTCCATTCCATTCCATTCCATTGAATTCCATTCCATTCCATTCCATTCCATTGAATTCCGTTCCTTTCCATTCCATTCCGTTCCGTTCCGTTCCGTTCCGTTCCGTTGCGTTCCGTTCCGTTCCTTTGCGTTCCGTTCTACTCGGGTTGATTCCATTCTATTCCATTCCATTCCATTCCATTCCATTCCATTCCATGCCATTCCATTCCATTCCATTGAATTCCATTCCATTCCATTCCATTCCATTGAATTCCGTTCCATTCCATTCCATACCCTTCCGTTCCGTCCCGTTCCGTTCCGTTCCGTTCCGTTGCGTGCCGTTCCGTTCTACTCAGGTTGATTACATTCTATTCCATTCCATTCCATTCGATTCCATTCGATTCCAATCGATTCCATTCGATTGCATTCGATTCCATTCGTTGCCATTCCATTCCATTCCATTGAATTCCATTCCGTTCCATTCCATTCCATTCCATTCCATTGAATTCCATTCCATTCCATTCCATTCCTTTCCATTCCATTGAATTCCATTCCATTCCATTCCATTCCATTCCATTCCATTCCATTGAATTCCATTCCATTCCATTCCATAGAATTCCGTTCCATTCCATTCCATTCCATTCCATTCCATTCCATTCCATTGAATTCCATTCCATTCCATTCCATAGAATTCCGTTCCATTCCATTCCATTCCATTCCATTCCATTCCATTCCATTGAATTCCATTCCGCTCCATTCCATTCCATTGAATTCCGTTCCATTCCACTCCATTCCATTCCGTTCCGTTCCGTTCCGTTCCGTTCCGTTCCGTTGCGTTCCGCTCCGTTCTACTCGGGTTGATTCCATTCTATTCCATTCCAGTCCATTCGATCCCATTCGATTCCATTCGATTCCACTCCATTCCATTCCATAGAATTCCATTCCATTCCATTCCATCCCATTCCATTCCACTGAATTCCATTCCATTCCATTCCATTCCATTCCACTCCATTGAATTCCATTCCATTCCATTCCATTCCATGGAATTCCATTCCATTCCATTCCATTCCATGGAAATCCATTCCATTCCATTCCATTCCATTCCATTCCATAGAATTCCATTCCATTCCATTCCATTCCATTGAATTCCGTTCCATTCCGTTCCATTCCGTTCCGTTCCGTTCCGTTCCGTTGCGTTCCGTTCCGTTCCGTTGTGTTCCGTTCCGTTCTACTCGGGTTGATTCCATTCTATTCCATTCCATTCCAATCCATTCCATTCCATTCCATTGAATTCCATTCCATTCCATTCCATTCCATTCCATTCCATTCCATTCCATTGAATTCCATTCCATTCCATTCCATTCCATTCCATTCCATTGAATTCCATTCCATTCCATTCCATTCCATGGAATTCCGTTCCATTCCATTCCATTCCGTTCCGTTCCGTCCCGTTCCGTTCCGTTCCGTTCCGTTCCGTTCCGTTCCGTTCTACTCGGGTTGATTCCATTCTATTCCATTCCATTCCATTCGATTCCATTCGATTCCATTCGATTCCACTCCATTCCATTCCATAGAATTCCATTCCATTCCATTCCATTCCATTGAATTCCATTCCATTCCATTCCATTCCATAGAATTCCATTCCATTCCATTCCATTCCATTGAATTCCATTCCATTCCATTCCATTCCATTCCATTCCATTCCATTCCATTCCATTCCATTCTACTGGTGTCCATTCCATTCCATTCCATTCCATTCCATTCCATTCCATTCCATTCCATTCCTTTCCATTCCATTTCATTCCATTGCATTCCATTCCATTCCATTCCGTTCCATTCCATTCCATTCCACTCCACTCCACTCCACTCCACTCCATTCCACTCCACTCCACTCCGGTACATTCCATTCCATTCCATTCCATTCCATTCCATTCCATTCCATTCCGTGCTTCTCGGGTACATTCCGTTCCGTTCCATTCCATTCCATTCCATTCCATTCCGTTCCAGTGCACTCTACTCCACTACACTCCACTCCACTCCACTCCGGTACATTCCATTCCATTCCATTCCATTCCATTCCATTCCGTGCTTCTCGGGTACATTCCGTTCCGTTCCATTCCATTCCATTCCATTCCATTCCGTTCCAGTGCACTCTACTCCACTCCACTCCACTCCACTCCACTCTGGTACATTCCATTCCATTCCATTCCATTCCATTTCCATTCCCATTCCATTTCCATTCCCGTTCCATTTCCATTCCCGTTTCTTTTCCATTCCCGTTCCATTTCCATTCCAGTTCCATTACCATTCCCGTTCCATTTCCATTCCCGATCCATTTCCATTCCCGTTCCATTTCCATTCCCGTTCCATTTCCATTCCCGTTCCATTACCATTCCCGTTCCATTTCCGTTCCCGTTCCGTTTCCGTTCCCGTTCCATTTCCGTTCTCGTTCCGTTTCCGTTCCCGTTCCATTTCCATTCCCGTTCCATTTCCGTTCCCGTTCCATTTCCATTCCCGTTCCATTTCCATTCCCTTTCCATTTCCATTTCATTCCATTCCGTTCTGCTCGGGTACATTCCATTCCATTCCATTGCATTCCATTCCGTTCTGCTCCTGTCCATTCCATTCCATTCCATTCCGTTCCATTCCGTTCTACTCGGGTAGATTCCATTCCATTCCATTCCATTCCATTCCATTCCATTCCATTCCATTCCATTCTACTGGTGTCCATTCCATTCCATTCCATTCCATTCCATTCAATTCCATTCCATTCCATTCCATTCCATTGAATTCCATTCCATTCCATTCCATTCAATTGAATTCCGTTCCATTCCATTCCATTCCGTTCCGTTCCGTCCCGTTCCGTTCCGTTCCGTTCCGTTCCGTTGCGTTCCGTTCCGTTCTACTCGGGTTGATTAAATTCTATTCCATTCCATTCTATTCGATTCCATTCGATTCCAATCGATTCCATTCCATTCCATTCCATTCCATTGAATTCCATTCCATTCCATTCCATTCCATTGAATTCCATTCCATTCCATTCCATTCCATTCCATTCCATTCCATTCCATTCCATTCCATTCCATTCTACTGGTGTCCATTCCATTCCATTCCATTCCATTCCATTCCATTCCATTCCATTCCTTTCCATTCCATTGCATTCCATTGCATTCCATTCCATTCCATTCCGTTCCATTCCATTCCATTCCACTCCACTCCACTCCACTCCACTCCATTCCACTCCACTCCACTCCGGTACATTCCATTCCATTCCATTCCATTCCATTCCATTCCATTCCATTCCATTCCGTGCTTCTCGGGTACATTCCGTTCCGTTCCATTCCATTCCATTCCATTCCATTCCGTTCCAGTGCACTCTACTCCACTCCACTCCACTCCACTCCACTCCGGTACATTCCATTCCATTCCATTCCATTCCATTCCATTCCGTGCTTCTCGGGTACATTCCGTTCCGTTCCATTCCATTCCATTCCATTCCATTCCGTTCCAGTGCACTCTACTCCACTCCACTCCACTCCACTCCACTCTGGTACATTCCATTCCATTCCATTCCATTCCATTTCCATTCCCATTCCATTTCCATTCCCGTTCCATTTCCATTCCCGTTTCTTTTCCATTCCCGTTCCATTTCCATTCCAGTTCCATTACCATTCCCGTTCCATTTCCATTCCCGATCCATTTCCATTCCCGTTCCATTTCCATTCCCGTTCCATTTCCATTCCCGTTCCATTACCATTCCCGTTCCATTTCCGTTCCCGTTCCGTTTCCGTTCCCGTTCCATTTCCGTTCTCGTTCCGTTTCCGTTCCCGTTCCATTTCCATTCCCGTTCCATTTCCGTTCCCGTTCCATTTCCATTCCCGTTCCATTTCCATTCCCTTTCCATTTCCATTTCATTCCATTCCGTTCTGCTCGGGTACATTCCATTCCATTCCATTGCATTCCATTCCGTTCTGCTCCTGTCCATTCCATTCCATTCCATTCCGTTCCATTCCGTTCTACTCGGGTAGATTCCATTCCATTCCATTCCATTCCATTCCATTCCATTCCATTCCATTCCATTCCATTCTACTGGTGTCCATTCCATTCCATTCCATTCCATTCCATTCCATTCCATTCCATTCCATTGAATTCCAATCCATTCCATTCCATTCAATTGAATTCCGTTCCATTCCATTCCATTCCGTTCCGTTCCGTCCCGTTCCGTTCCGTTCCGTTCCGTTCCGTTGCGTTCCGTTCCGTTCTACTCGGGTTGATTAAATTCTATTCCATTCCATTCTATTCGATTCCATTCAATTCCAATCGATTCCATTCGATTCCAATCGATTCCATTGAATTCCATTCCATTCCATTCCATTCCATTGAATTCCGTTGCATTATATTCCATTCCGTTCCGTTCCGTCCCGTTCCGTTCCGTTCCGTTCCGTTGCGTGCCGTTCCGTTCTACTCGGGTTGATTCCATTCCATTCCATTCCATTCCATTCCATTCCATTCCATTCCATTCCATTGAATTCCATTCCATTCCATTCCATTCCATTCCATTCCATTCCATTCCATTCCGTTCTACTCGGGTTGATTCCATTCTATTCCATTCCATTCCATTCGATCTCATTCGATTCCATTCGATTCCATTCGATTCCACTCCATTCCATTCCATTGAATTCCATTCCATTCCATTCCATTCCATTCCATTCCATTCCATTGATTTCCATTCCATTCCATTCCATTCCATTCCATTCCATTCCATTCCATTGAATACCATTCCATTCCATTGAATTCCATTCCATTCCATTCCATTCCATTCCATTCCATTCCATTGAATTCCATTCCATTCCATTGAATTCCATTCCATTCCATTCAATTCCATTGAATTCCGTTCCATTCCATTCCATTCCATTCCATTCCATTGAATTCCATTCCATTCCATTCCATAGAATTCCGTTCCATTCCATTCCATTCCATTCCATTCCATTCCATTCCATTCCATTGAATTCAATTCCATTTCATTCCATTCCTTTCCATTGAATTCCATTCTGTTCCATTCCATTCCTTTGAATTCCGTTCCATTCCATTCCATTCCATTCCTTTCCTTTCCGTTCCGTTCCGTTCCGTTCCGTTGCGTTCCACTCCGTTCTACTCGGGTTGATTCCATTCTATTCCATTCCATTCCATTCGATCCCATTCGATTCCATTCGATTCCATTCGATTCCATTCGATTCCACTCCATTCCATTCCATAGAATTCCATTCCATTCCATTCCATTTGAATTCCATTCCATTCCATTCCATTGAATTCCATTCCATTCCATTCCATTCCATTGAATTCCATTCCATTCCATTCCATTCCATTGAATTCCGTTCCTTTCCATTCCATTCCGTTCCGTTCCGTTCCGTTCCGTTCCGTTGCGTTCCGTTCCGTTCCGTTGCGTTCCGTTCTACTCGGGTTGATTCCATTCTATTCCATTCCATTCCATTCCATTCCATTCCATTCCATGCCATTCCATTCCATTCCATTGAATTCCATTCCATTCCATTCCATTCCATTGAATTCCATTCCATTCCATTCCATTCCATTCTATTCCATTCCATTCCAATCCATTCCATTCCATTCCATTCCATTGCATTCCATTCCATTCCATTCCATTCCATTCCATTGAATTCCATTCCATTCCATTCCATTCCATGGAATTCCGTTCCATTCCATTCCATTCCGTTCCGTTCCGTCCCGTTCCGTTCCGTTCCGTTCCGTTGCATTCCGTTCCGTTCTACTCGGGTTGATTCCATTCTATTCCATTCCATTCCATTCGATTCCATTCGATTCCATTCGATTCCACTCCATTCCATTCCATAGAATTCCATTCCATTCCATTCCATTCCATTGAATTCCATTCCATTCCATTCCATTCCATAGAATTCCATTCCATTCCATTCCATTCCATTGAATTCCATTCCATTCCATTCCATTCCATTCCATTCCATTCCATTCCATTCCATTCCATTCCATTCTACTGGTGTCCATTCCATTCCATTCCATTCCATTCCATTCCATTCCATTCCATTCCATTCTTTTCCATTCCATTGCATTCCATTGCATTCCATTCCATTCCATTCCGTTCCATTCCATTCCATTCCACTCCACTCCACTCCACTCCACTCCATTCCACTCCACTCCACTCCGGTATATTCAATTCCATTCCATTCCATTCCATTCCATTCCGTGCTTCTCGGGTACATTCCGTTCCGTTCCATTCCATTCCATTCCATTCCATTCCGTTCCAGTGCACTCTACTCCACTCCACTCCACTCCACTCCACTCCGGTACATTCCATTCCATTCCATTCCATTCCGTGCTTCTCGGGTACATTCCGTTCCGTTCCATTCCATTCCATTCCATTCCATTCCGTTCCAGTGCACTCTACTCCACTCCACTCCACTCCACTCCACTCTGGTACATTCCATTCCATTCCATTCCATTCCATTTTCATTCCCATTCCATTTCCATTCCCGTTCCATTTCCATTCCCGTTTCTTTTCCATTCCCGTTCCATTTCCATTCCAGTTCCATTACCATTCCCGTTCCATTTCCATTCCCGATCCATTTCCATTCCCGTTCCATTTCCATTCCCGTTCCATTTCCATTCCCGTTCCATTACCATTCCCGTTCCATTTCCGTTCCCGTTCCGTTTCCGTTCCCGTTCCATTTCCGTTCTCGTTCCGTTTCCGTTCCCGTTCCATTTCCATTCCCGTTCCATTTCCGTTCCCGTTCCATTTCCATTCCCGTTCCATTTCCATTCCCTTTCCATTTCCATTTCATTCCATTCCGTTCTGCTCGGGTACATTCCATTCCATTCCATTGCATTCCATTCCGTTCTGCTCCTGTCCATTCCATTCCATTCCATTCTGTTCCATTCCGTTCTACTCGGGTAGATTCCATTCTATTCCATTCCATTCCATTCCATTCCATTCCATTCCATTCCATTCCATTCCATTCCATTCTACTGGTGTCCATTCCATTCCATTCCATTCCATTCCATTCCATTCCATTCCATTCCATTCCATTCCATTGAATTCCATTCCATTCCATTCCATTCAATTGAATTCCGTTCCATTCCATTCCATTCCGTTCCGTTCCGTCCCGTTCCGTTCCGTTCCGTTGCGTTCCGTTCCGTTCAACTAGGGTTGATTCCATTCTATTCAATTCCATTCCATTCCATTCTACACGGGTTGATCATTCCATTCCGTTCCGTTCCGTTCCGTTCCGTTCCGTTCCGTACCGTTCTACTCGGGTTGATTCCATTCTATTCCATTCCATTCCATTCGATTCCATTCGACTCCATTCCATTCCATTCCATTCCATTCCATTCCATTCCATTCCATTGCATTCCATTCCACTCCATTCCATTCCATTCCATTCCATTCCATTACATTCCATTCCGTTCCGTTCCGTTCCGTTCCGTTCCGTTGCGTTCCGTTCCGTTCTACTCGGGTTGATTCCATTCTATTCCATTCCATTCCATTTGACTCCATTCGATTCCATTCCATTCCATTGCATTGAATTCCATTCCATTCCATTCCATTCCATTCCATTCCATTCCATTCCACTCCATTGAATTCCATTCCATTCCATTCCATTCCATTCCATTCCATTCCATTCCATTCCATTCCATTGCATTACACTCCACTGCACTCCACTCCACTCCACTCCACTCCATTCCACTCCCTTCCATTCCATTAAATTGAATTCCATTCCATTCCATTCCATTCCATTCCATTCCATTCCATTCCATTCCACTCCATTCCATTCCACTCCACTCCACTCCACTCCACTCCACTCCATTCCATTCCCTTCCATTCCATTCAATTGAATTGCATTGAATTCCATTCCATTCCATTCCATAACATTTCATTCCATTCCATTCCATTCCATTCCATTCCATTCCATTCCATTCCGTTCTACTCGGGTTGATTCCATTCTATTCCATTCCATTCCATTCGATTCCATTAGATTCCATTCGATTCCATTCGATTCCATTCGTTTCCATTCCATTCCATTCCATTCTATTCCATTGAATTCCATTCCATTCCATTCCATTCCATTCCATTCCATTGCATTCCATTCCATTGAATTCCATTGAATTCCATTCCATTCCATGGAATTCCATTCCATTCCATTCCATTCCATTCCATTCCATAGAATTCCATTCCATTCCATTCCATTCCATGGAATTCCGTTCCATTCCATTCCATTCCGTTCCGTTCCGTTCCGTTCCGTTCCGTTGCGTTCCGTTCCGTTCCGTTGTGTTCCGTTCCGTTCTACTCGGGTTGATTCCATTCTATTCCATTCCATTCCAATCCATTCCATTCCATTCCATTGAATTCCATTCCATTCCATTCCATTCCATTCCATTCCATTCCATTCCATTGAATTCCATTCCATTCCATTCCATTCCATTCCATTCCATTGAATTCCATTCCATTCCATTCCATTCCATGGAATTCCGTTCCATTCCATTCCATTCCGTTCCGTTCCGTCCCGTTCCGTTCCGTTCCGTTCCGTTGCGTTCCGTTCCGTTCTACTCGGGTTGATTCCATTCTATTCCATTCTATTCCATTCGATTCCATTCGATTCCATTCGATTCCACTCCATTCCATTCCATAGAATTCCATTCCATTCCATTCCATTCCATTGAATTCCATTCCATTCCATTCCATTACATAGAATTCCATTCCATTCCATTCCATTCCATTGAATTCCATTCCATTCCATTCCATTCCATTCCATTCCATTCCATTCCATTCCATTCCATTCTACTGGTGTCCATTCCATTCCATTCCATTCCATTCCATTCCATTCCATTCCATTCCTTTCCATTCCATTGCATTCCATTGCATTCCATTCCATTCCATTCCGTTCCATTCCATTCCATTCCACTCCACTCCACTCCACTCCACTCCATTCCACTCCACTCCACTCCGGTACATTCAATTCCATTCCATTCCATTCCATTCCATTCCATTCCATTCCGTGCTTCTCGGGTACATTCCGTTCCGTTCCATTCCATTCCATTCCATTCCATTCCGTTCCAGTGCACTCTACTCCACTCCACTCCACTCCACTCCTTTCTGGTACATTCCATTCCATTCCATTCCATTCCATTTCCATTCCCATTCCATTTCCATTCCCGTTCCATTTCCATTCCCGTTTCTTTTCCATTCCCGTTCCATTTCCATTCCAGTTCCATTACCATTCCCGTTCCATTTCCATTCCCGATCCATTTCCATTCCCGTTCCATTTCCATTCCCGTTCCATTTCCATTCCCGTTCCATTACCATTCCCGTTCCATTTCCGTTCCCGTTCCGTTTCCGTTCCCGTTCCATTTCCGTTCTCGTTCCGTTTCCGTTCCCGTTCCATTTCCATTCCCGTTCCGTTTCCGTTCCCGTTCCATTTCCATTCCCGTTCCATTTCCATTCCCTTTCCATTTCCATTTCATTCCATTCCGTTCTGCTCGGGTACATTCCATTCCATTCCATTGCATTCCATTCCGTTCTGCTCCTGTCCATTCCATTCCATTCCATTCCGTTCCATTCCGTTCTACTCGGGTAGATTCCATTCCATTCCATTCCATTCCATTCCATTCCATTCCATTCCATTCCATTCCATTCCATTCCATTCTACTGGTGTCCATTCCATTCCATTCCATTCCATTCCATTCCATTCCATTCCATTCCATTCCATTGAATTCCATTCCATTCCATTCCATTCAATTGAATTCCGTTCCATTCCATTCCATTCCGTTCCGTTCCGTCCCGTTCCGTTCCGATCCGTTGCGTTCCGTTCCGTTCAACTAGGGTTGATTCCATTCTATTCAATTCCATTCCATTCCATTCTACACGGGTTGATCATTCCATTCCGTTCCGTTCCGTTCCGTTCCGTACCGTTCTACTCGGGTTGATTCCATTCTATTCCATTCCATTCCATTCGATTCCATTCGACTCCATTCCATTCCATTCCATTCCATTCCATTCCATTCCATTGCATTCCATTCCACTCCATTCCATTCCATTCCATTCCATTCCATTACATTCCATTCCGTTCCGTTCCGTTCCGTTCCGTTCCGTTGCGTTCCGTTCCGTTCTACTCGGGTTGATTCCATTCTATTCCATTCCATTCCATTTGACTCCATTCGATTCCATTCCATTCCATTGCAATGAATTCCATTCCATTCCATTCCATTCCATTCCATTCCATTCCATTCCACTCCATTGAATTCCATTCCATTCCATTCCATTCCATTCCATTCCATTCCATTCCATTACACTCCATTCCATTACACTCCACTGCACTCCACTCCACTCCACTCCACTCCATTCCACTCCCTTCCATTCCATTAAATTGAATTCCGTTCCATTCCATTCCATTCCATTCCATTCCATTCCATTCCACTCCATTCCATTCCACTCCACTCCACTCCACTCCACTCCACTCCATTCCATTCCCTTCCATTCCATTCAATTGAATTGCATTGAATTCCATTCCATTCCATTCCATAACATTTCATTCCATTCCATTCCATTCCATTCCATTCCATTCCATTCCATTCCGTTCTACTCGGGTTGATTCCATTCTATTCCATTCCATTCCATTCGATTCCATTAGATTCCATTCGATTCCATTCGATTCCATTCGTTTCCATTCCATTCCATTCCATTCTATTCCATTGAATTCCATTCCATTCCATTCCATTCCATTCCATTCCATTGCATTCCATTCCATTGAATTCCATTGAATTCCATTCCATTCCATGGAATTCCATTCCATTCCATTCCATTCCATTCCATAGAATTCCATTCCATTCCATTCCATTCCATTGAATTCCGTTCCATTCCATTCCATTCCGTTCCGTTCCGTTCCGTTCCGTTGCGTTCCGTTCCGTTCCGTTGTGTTCCGTTCCGTTCTACTCGGGTTGATTCCATTCTATTCCATTCCATTCCATTCGATTCCATTCCATTCCATTGAATTCCATTCCATTCCATTCCATTCCATTCCATTCCATTGAATTCCATTCCATTCCATTCCATTCCATTCCATTCCATTCCATTCCATTCCATTGAATTCCATTGAATTCCATTCCATTCCATTCCATTCCATTGAATTCCATTCCATTCCATTCCATTCCATGGAATTCCGTTCCATTCCATTCCATTCCGTTCCGTTCCGTCCCGTTCCGTTCCGTTCCGTTCCGTTGCGTTCCGTTCCGTTCTCCTCGGGTTGATTCCATTCTATTCCATTCCATTCCATTCGATTCCATTCGATTCCATTCGATTCCACTCCATTCCATTCCATAGAATTCCATTCCATTCCATTCCATTCCATTGAATTCCATTCCATTCCATTCCATTCCATTGAATTCCATTCCATTCCATTCCATTCCATTGAATTCCATTCCATTCCATTCCATTCCATTCCATTCCATTCCATTCCATTCCATTCTACTGTTGTCCATTCCATTCCATTCCATTCCATTCCATTCCATTCCATTCCATTCCATTCCTTTCCATTCCATTGCATTCCATTGCATTCCATTCCATTCCATTCCATTCCATTCCAATCCACTCCACTCCACTCCACTCCATTCCACTCCACTCCACTCCGGTACATTCCATTCCATTCCATTCCATTCCATTCCATTCCATTCCATTCCGTGCTTCTCGGGTACATTCCGTTCCGTTCCATTCCATTCCATTCCATTCCATTCCGTTCCAGTGCACTCTACTCCACTCCACTCCACTCCACTCCACTCTTGTACATTCCATTCCATTCCATTCCATTCCATTTTCATTCCCATTCCATTTCCATTCCCGTTCCATTTCCATTCCCGTTTCTTTTCCATTCCCGTTCCATTTCCATTCCAGTTCCATTACCATTCCCGTTCCATTTCCATTCCCGATCCATTTCCATTCCCGATCCATTTCCATTCCCGTTCCATTTCCATTCCCGTTCCATTACCATTCCCGTTCCGTTTCCGTTCCCGTTCCGTTTCCGTTCCCGTTCCATTTCCGTTCTCGTTCCGTTTCCGTTCCCGTTCCATTTCCATTCCCGTTCCATTTCCGTTCCCGTTCCATTTCCATTCCCGTTCCATTTCCATTCCCTTTCCATTTCCATTTCATTCCATTCCGTTCTGCTCGGGTACATTCCATTCCATTCCATTGCATTCCATTCCGTTCTGCTCCTGTCCATTCCATTCCATTCCATTCCGTTCCATTCCGTTCTACTCGGGTAGATTCCATTCCATTCCATTCCATTCCATTCCATTCCATTCCATTCCATTCCATTCCATTCCATTCTACTGGTGTCCATTCCATTCCATTCCATTCCATTCCATTCCATTCCATTCCATTCCATTGAATTCCATTCCATTCCATTCCATTCAATTGAATTCCGTTCCATTCCATTCCATTCCGTTCCGTTCCGTCCCGTTCCGTTCCGTTCCGTTCCGTTCCGTTGCGTTCCGTTCCGTTCTACTCGGGTTGATTAAATTCTATTCCATTCCATTCTATTCGATTCCATTCAATTCCAATCGATTCCATTCGATTCCAATCGATTCCATTGAATTCCATTCCATTCCATTCCATTCCATTGAATTCCGTTGCATTATATTCCATTCCGTTCCGTTCCGTCCCGTTCCGTTCCGTTCCGTTCCGTTGCGTGCCGTTCCGTTCTACTCGGGTTGATTCCATTCCATTCCATTCCATTCCATTCCATTCCATTCCATTCCATTCCATTGAATTCCATTCC
Source organism: Gorilla gorilla gorilla (assembly GCF_029281585.2). Lineage (NCBI taxonomy): Eukaryota > Metazoa > Chordata > Mammalia > Primates > Hominidae > Gorilla > Gorilla gorilla. The sequence goes on along the minus strand of NC_073236.2, from coordinate 10,860,804 downwards.
ATTCCATTCCATTCCATTCCATTCCATTCCATTCCATTCCGTTCTACTCGGGTTGATTCCATTCTATTCCATTCCATTCCATTCGATCTCATTCGATTCCATTCGATTCCATTCGATTCCACTCCATTCCATTCCATTGAATTCCATTCCATTCCATTCCATTCCATTCCATTCCATTCCATTCCATTGATTTCCATTCCATTCCATTCCATTCCATTCCATTCCATTCCATTCCATTGAATACCATTCCATTCCATTGAATTCCATTCCATTCCATTCCATTCCATTCCATTCCATTCCATTGAATTCCATTCCATTCCATTGAATTCCATTCCATTACATTCCATTCCATTGAATTCCGTTCCATTCCATTCCATTCCATTCCATTCCATTGAATTCCATTCCATTCCATTCCATAGAATTCCGTTCCATTCCATTCCATTCCATTCCATTCCATTCCATTCCATTCCATTCCATTGAATTCAATTCCATTTCATTCCATTCCTTTCCATTGAATTCCATTCTGTTCCATTCCATTCCTTTGAATTCCGTTCCATTCCATTCCATTCCATTCCTTTCCTTTCCGTTCCGTTCCGTTCCGTTCCGTTGCGTTCCGCTCCGTTCTACTCGGGTTGATTCCATTCTATTCCATTCCATTCCATTCGATCCCATTCGATTCCATTCGATTCCATTCGATTCCATTCGATTCCACTCCATTCCATTCCATAGAATTCCATTCCATTCCATTCCATTTGAATTCCATTCCATTCCATTCCATTGAATTCCATTCCATTCCATTCCATTCCATTGAATTCCATTCCATTCCATTCCATTCCATTGAATTCCGTTCCTTTCCATTCCATTCCGTTCCGTTCCGTTCCGTTCCGTTCCGTTGCGTTCCGTTCCGTTCCGTTGCGTTCCGTTCTACTCGGGTTGATTCCATTCTATTCCATTCCATTCCATTCCATTCCATTCCATTCAATTGAATTGCATTGAATTCCATTCCATTCCATTCCATAACATTTCATTCCATTCCATTCCATTCCATTCCATTCCATTCCATTCCATTCCGTTCTACTCGGGTTGATTCCATTCTATTCCATTCCATTCCATTCGATTCCATTAGATTCCATTCGATTCCATTCGATTCCATTCGTTTCCATTCCATTCCATTCCATTCTATTCCATTGAATTCCATTCCATTCCATTCCATTCCATTCCATTCCATTGCATTCCATTCCATTGAATTCCATTGAATTCCATTCCATTCCATGGAATTCCATTCCATTCCATTCCATTCCATTCCATAGAATTCCATACCATTCCATTCCATTCCATTGAATTCCGTTCCATTCCATTCCATTCCGTTCCGTTCCGTTCCGTTCCGTTGCGTTCCGTTCCGTTCCGTTGTGTTCCGTTCCGTTCTACTCGGGTTGATTCCATTCTATTCCATTCCATTCCATTCGATTCCATTCCACTCCATTGAATTCCATTCCATTCCATTCCATTCCATTCCATTGAATTCCATTCCATTCCATTCCATTCCATTCCATTCCATTCCATTCCATTGAATTCCATTGAATTCCATTCCATTCCATTCCATTCCATTGAATTCCATTCCATTCCATTCCATTCCATGGAATTCCGTTCCATTCCATTCCATTCCGTTCCGTTCCGTCCCGTTCCGTTCCGTTCCGTTCCGTTGCGTTCCGTTCCGTTCTCCTCGGGTTGATTCCATTCTATTCCATTCCATTCCATTCGATTCCATTCGATTCCATTCGATTCCACTCCATTCCATTCCATAGAATTCCATTCCATTCCATTCCATTCCATTGAATTCCATTCCATTCCATTCCATTCCATTGAATTCCATTCCATTCCATTCCATTCCATTGAATTCCATTCCATTCCATTCCATTCCATTCCATTCCATTCCATTCCATTCCATTCTACTGTTGTCCATTCCATTCCATTCCATTCCATTCCATTCCATTCCATTCCATTCCATTCCATTCCTTTCCATTCCATTGCATTCCATTCCATTCCATTCCATTCCATTCCATTCCATTCCACTCCACTCCACTCCACTCCACTCCATTCCACGCCACTCCACTCCGGTACATTCCATTCCATTCCATTCCATTCCATTCCATTCCATTCCATTCCGTGCTTCTCGGGTACATTCCGTTCCGTTCCATTCCATTCCATTCCATTCCATTCCGTTCCAGTGCACTCTACTCCACTCCACTCCACTCCAGTCCTTTCTGGTACATTCCATTCCATTCCATTCCATTCCATTTCCATTCCCATTCCATTTCCATTCCCGTTCCATTTCCATTCCCGTTTCTTTTCCATTCCCGTTCCATTTCCATTCCAGTTCCATTACCATTCCCGTTCCATTTCCATTCCCGATCCATTTCCATTCCCGTTCCATTTCCATTCCCGTTCCATTTCCATTCCCGTTCCATTACCATTCCCGTTCCATTTCCGTTCCCGTTCCGTTTCCGTTCCCGTTCCATTTCCGTTCTCGTTCCGTTTCCGTTCCCGTTCCATTTCCATTCCCGTTCCGTTTCCGTTCCCGTTCCATTTCCATTCCCGTTCCATTTCCATTCCCTTTCCATTTCCATTTCATTCCATTCCGTTCTGCTCGGGTACATTCCATTCCATTCCATTGCATTCCATTCCGTTCTGCTCCTGTCCATTCCATTCCATTCCATTCCGTTCCATTCCGTTCTACTCGGGTAGATTCCATTCCATTCCATTCCATTCCATTCCATTCCATTCCATTCCATTCCATTCCATTCCATTCCATTCCATTCTACTGGTGTCCATTCCATTCCATTCCATTCCATTCCATTCCATTCCATTCCATTCCATTGAATTCCATTCCATTCCATTCCATTCAATTGAATTCCGTTCCATTCCATTCCATTCCGTTCCGTTCCGTCCCGTTCCGTTCCGATCCGTTGCGTTCCGTTCCGTTCAACTAGGGTTGATTCCATTCTATTCAATTCCATTCCATTCCATTCTACACGGGTTGATCATTCCATTCCGTTCCGTTCCGTTCCGTTCCGTACCGTTCTACTCGGGTTGATTCCATTCTATTCCATTCCATTCCATTCGATTCCATTCGACTCCATTCCATTCCATTCCATTCCATTCCATTCCATTCCATTGCATTCCATTCCACTCCATTCCATTCCATTCCATTCCATTCCATTACATTCCATTCCGTTCCGTTCCGTTCCGTTCCGTTCCGTTGCGTTCCGTTCCGTTCTACTCGGGTTGATTCCATTCTATTCCATTCCATTCCATTTGACTCCATTCGATTCCATTCCATTCCATTGCAATGAATTCCATTCCATTCCATTCCATTCCATTCCATTCCATTCCATTCCATTCCACTCCATTGAATTCCATTCCATTCCATTCCATTCCATTCCATTCCATTCCATTCCATTCCACTCCATTCCATTACACTCCACTGCACTCCACTCCACTCCACTCCACTCCATTCCACTCCCTTCCATTCCATTAAATTGAATTCCGTTCCATTCCATTCCATTCCATTCCATTCCATTCCATTCCACTCCATTCCATTCCACTCCACTCCACTCCACTCCACTCCACTCCATTCCATTCCCTTCCATTCCATTCAATTGAATTGCATTGAACTCCATTCCATTCCATTCCATAACATTTCATTCCATTCCATTCCATTCCATTCCATTCCATTCCATTCCATTCCGTTCTACTCGGGTTGATTCCATTCTATTCCATTCCATTCCATTCGATTCCATTAGATTCCATTCGATTCCATTCGATTCCATTCGTTTCCATTCCATTCCATTCCATTCTATTCCATTGAATTCCATTCCATTCCATTCCATTCCATTCCATTCCATTGCATTCCATTCCATTGAATTCCATTGAATTCCATTCCATTCCATGGAATTCCATTCCATTCCATTCCATTCCATTCCATAGAATTCCATTCCATTCCATTCCATTCCATTGAATTCCGTTCCATTCCATTCCATTCCGTTCCGTTCCGTTCCGTTCCGTTCCGTTGCGTTCCGTTCCGTTCCGTTGTGTTCCGTTCCGTTCTACTCGGGTTGATTCCATTCTATTCCATTCCATTCCATTCGATTCCATTCCATTCCATTGAATTCCATTCCATTCCATTCCATTCCATTCGATTCCATTGAATTCCATTCCATTCCATTCCATTCCATTCCATTCCATTCCATTCCATTGAATTCCATTCCATTCCATTCCATTCCATTCCATTGAATTCCATTCCATTCCATTCCATTCCTTGGAATTCCGTTCCATTCCATTCCATTCCGTTCCGTTCCGTCCCGTTCCGTTCCGTTCCGTTCCGTTGCGTTCCGTTCCGTTCTCCTCGGGTTGATTCCATTCTATTCCATTCCATTCCATTCGATTCCATTGAATTCCATTCCATTCCATTCCATTCCATTGAATTCCATTCCATTCCATTCCATTCCATTGAATTCCATTCCATTCCATTCCATTCCATTCCATTCCATTCCATTCCATTCTACTGTTGTCCATTCCATTCCATTCCATTCCATTCCATTCCATTCCATTCCATTCCATTCCTTTCCATTCCATTGCATTCCATTGCATTCCATTCCATTCCATTCCATTCCATTCCAATCCACTCCACTCCACTCCACTCCATTCCACTCCACTCCACTCCGGTACATTCCATTCCATTCCATTCCATTCCATTCCATTCCATTCCATTCCATTCCGTGCTTCTCGGGTACATTCCGTTCCGTTCCATTCCATTCCATTCCATTCCATTCCGTTCCAGTGCACTCTACTCCACTCCACTCCACTCCACTCCACTCTGGTACATTCCATTCCATTCCATTCCATTCCATTTTCATTCCCATTCCATTTCCATTCCCGTTCCATTTCCATTCCCGTTTCTTTTCCATTCCCGTTCCATTTCCATTCCAGTTCCATTACCATTCCCGTTCCATTTCCATTCCCGATCCATTTCCATTCCCGATCCATTTCCATTCCCGTTCCATTTCCATTCCCGTTCCATTACCATTCCCGTTCCATTTCCGTTCCCGTTCCGTTTCCGTTCCCGTTCCATTTCCGTTCTCGTTCCGTTTCCGTTCCCGTTCCATTTCCATTCCCGTTCCATTTCCGTTCCCGTTCCATTTCCATTCCCGTTCCATTTCCATTCCCTTTCCATTTCCATTTCATTCCATTCCGTTCTGCTCGGGTACATTCCATTCCATTCCATTGCATTCCATTCCGTTCTGCTCCTGTCCATTCCATTCCATTCCATTCCGTTCCATTCCGTTCTACTCGGGTAGATTCCATTCCATTCCATTCCATTCCATTCCATTCCATTCCATTCCATTCCATTCCATTCTACTGGTGTCCATTCCATTCCATTCCATTCCATTCCATTCCATTCCATTGAATTCCATTCCATTCCATTCCATTCAATTGAATTCCGTTCCATTCCATTCCATTCCGTTCCGTTCCGTCCCGTTCCGTTCCGTTCCGTTCCGTTCCGTTGCGTTCCGTTCCGTTCTACTCGGGTTGATTAAATTCTATTCCATTCCATTCTATTCGATTCCATTCAATTCCAATCGATTCCATTCGATTCCAATCGATTCCATTGAATTCCATTCCATTCCATTCCATTCCATTGAATTCCGTTGCATTATATTCCATTCCGTTCCGTTCCGTCCCGTTCCGTTCCGTTCCGTTCCGTTGCGTGCCGTTCCGTTCTACTCGGGTTGATTCCATTCCATTCCATTCCATTCCATTCCATTCCATTCCATTCCATTCCATTCCATTCCATTGAATTCCATTCCATTCCATTCCATTCCATTCCATTCCATTCCATTCCATTCCATTCCGTTCTACTCGGGTTGATTCCATTCTATTCCATTCCATTCCATTCGATCTCATTCGATTCCATTCGATTCCATTCGATTCCACTCCATTCCATTCCATTGAATTCCATTCCATTCCATTCCATTCCATTCCATTCCATTCCATTGATTTCCATTCCATTCCATTCCATTCCATTCCATTCCATTCCATTCCATTGAATACCATTCCATTCCATTGAATTCCATTCCATTCCATTCCATTCCATTCCATTCCATTCCATTGAATTCCATTCCATTCCATTGAATTCCATTCCATTCCATTCCATTCCATTGAATTCCGTTCCATTCCATTCCATTCCATTCCATTCCATTGAATTCCATTCCATTCCATTCCATAGAATTCCGTTCCATTCCATTCCATTCCATTCCATTCCATTCCATTCCATTCCATTCCATTGAATTCAATTCCATTTCATTCCATTCCTTTCCATTGAATTCCATTCTGTTCCATTCCATTCCTTTGAATTCCGTTCCATTCCATTCCATTCCATTCCTTTCCTTTCCGTTCCGTTCCGTTCCGTTCCGTTGCGTTCCGCTCCGTTCTACTCGGGTTGATTCCATTCTATTCCATTCCATTCCATTCGATCCCATTCGATTCCATTCGATTCCATTCGATTCCATTCGATTCCACTCCATTCCATTCCATAGAATTCCATTCCATTCCATTCCATTTGAATTCCATTCCATTCCATTCCATTGAATTCCATTCCATTCCATTCCATTCCATTGAATTCCATTCCATTCCATTCCATTCCATTGAATTCCGTTCCTTTCCATTCCATTCCGTTCCGTTCCGTTCCGTTCCGTTCCGTTGCGTTCCGTTCCGTTCCGTTGCGTTCCGTTCTACTCGGGTTGATTCCATTCTATTCCATTCATTCCATTCCATTCCATTCCATTCCATGCCATTCCATTCCATTCCATTGAATTCCATTCCATTCCATTCCATTCCATTGAATTCCATTCCATTCCATTCCATTCCATTGAATTCCGTTCCTTTCCATTCCATTCCGTTCCGTTCCGTTCCGTTCCGTTCCGTTGCGTTCCGTTCCGTTCCGTTGCGTTCCGTTCTACTCGGGTTGATTCCATTCTATTCCATTCATTCCATTCCATTCCATTCCATTCCATGCCATTCCATTCCATTCCATTGAATTCCATTCCATTCCATTCCATTCCATTGAATTCCGTTCCATTCCATTCCATACCCTTCCGTTCCGTCCCGTTCCGTTCCGTTCCGTTCCGTTGCGTGCCGTTCCGTTCTACTCAGGTTGATTACATTCTATTCCATTCCATTCCATTCGATTCCATTCGATTCCAATCGATTCCATTCGATTGCATTCGATTTCTTTCGTTGCCATTCCATTCCATTCCATTGAATTCCATTCCGTTCCATTCCATTCCATTCCATTCCATTGAATTCCATTCCATTCCATTCCATTCCTTTCCATTCCATTGAATTCCATTCCATTCCATTCCATTCCATTCCATTCCATTCCATTGAATTCCATTCCATTCCATTCCATAGAATTCCGTTCCATTCCATTCCATTCCATTCCATTCCATTCCATTCCATTGAATTCCATTCCGTTCCATTCCATTCCATTGAATTCCGTTCCATTCCACTCCATTCCATTCCGTTCCGTTCCGTTCCGTTCCGTTCCGTTCCGTTGCGTTCCGCTCCGTTCTACTCGGGTTGATTCCATTCTATTCCATTCCAGTCCATTCGATCCCATTCGATTCCATTCGATTCCACTCCATTCCATTCCATAGAATTCCATTCCATTCCATTCCATCCCATTCCATTCCACTGAATTCCATTCCATTCCATTCCATTCCATTCCACTCCATTGAATTCCATTCCATTCCATTCCATTCCATGGAATTCCATTCCATTCCATTCCATTCCATGGAAATCCATTCCATTCCATTCCATTCCATTCCATTCCATTCCATTCTACTGTTGTCCATTCCATTCCATTCCATTCCATTCCATTCCATTCCATTCCATTCCTTTCTATTCCATTGCATTCCATTGCATTCCATTCCATTCCATTCCATTCCATTCCAATCCACTCCACTCCACTCCACTCCATTCCACTCCACTCCACTCCGGTACATTCCATTCCATTCCATTCCATTCCATTCCATTCCATTCCATTCCGTGCTTCTCGGGTACATTCCGTTCCGTTCCATTCCATTCCATTCCATTCCATTCCGTTCCAGTGCACTCTACTCCACTCCACTCCACTCCACTCCACTCTGGTACATTCCATTCCATTCCATTCCATTCCATTTTCATTCCCATTCCATTTCCATTCCCGTTCCATTTCCATTCCCGTTTCTTTTCCATTCCCGTTCCATTTCCATTCCAGTTCCATTACCATTCCCGTTCCATTTCCATTCCCGATCCATTTCCATTCCCGATCCATTTCCATTCCCGTTCCATTTCCATTCCCGTTCCATTACCATTCCCGTTCCATTTCCGTTCCCGTTCCGTTTCCGTTCCCGTTCCATTTCCGTTCTCGTTCCGTTTCCGTTCCCGTTCCATTTCCCTTCCCGTTCCATTTCCGTTCCCGTTCCATTTCCATTCCCGTTCCATTTCCATTCCCTTTCCATTTCCATTTCATTCCATTCCGTTCTGCTCGGGTACATTCCATTCCATTCCATTGCATTCCATTCCGTTCTGCTCCTGTCCATTCCATTCCATTCCATTCCGTTCCATTCCGTTCTACTCGGGTAGATTCCATTCCATTCCATTCCATTCCATTCCATTCCATTCCATTCCATTCCATTCCATTCTACTGGTGTCCATTCCATTCCATTCCATTCCATTCCATTCCATTCCATTCCATTCCATTGAATTCCATTCCATTCCATTCCATTCAATTGAATTCCGTTCCATTCCATTCCATTCCGTTCCGTTCCGTCCCGTTCCGTTCCGTTCCGTTCCGTTCCGTTGCGTTCCGTTCCGTTCTACTCGGGTTGATTAAATTCTATTCCATTCCATTCTATTCGATTCCATTCAATTCCAATCGATTCCATTCGATTCCAATCGATTCCATTGAATTCCATTCCATTCCATTCCATTCCATTGAATTCCGTTGCATTATATTCCATTCCGTTCCGTTCCGTCCCGTTCCGTTCCGTTCCGTTCCGTTGCGTGCCGTTCCGTTCTACTCGGGTTGATTCCATTCCATTCCATTCCATTCCATTCCATTCCATTCCATTCCATTCCATTCCATTGAATTCCATTCCATTCCATTCCATTCCATTCCATTCCATTCCATTCCATTCCGTTCTACTCGGGTTGATTCCATTCTATTCCATTCCATTCCATTCGATCTCATTCGATTCCATTCGATTCCATTCGATTCCACTCCATTCCATTCCATTGAATTCCATTCCATTCCATTCCATTCCATTCCATTCCATTCCATTGATTTCCATTCCATTCCATTCCATTCCATTCCATTCCATTCCATTCCATTGAATACCATTCCATTCCATTGAATTCCATTCCATTCCATTCCATTCCATTCCATTCCATTCCATTCCATTGAATTCCATTCCATTCCATTGAATTCCATTCCATTCCATTCCATTCCATTGAATTCCGTTCCATTCCATTCCATTCCATTCCATTCCATTGAATTCCATTCCATTCCATTCCATAGAATTCCGTTCCATTCCATTCCATTCCATTCCATTCCATTCCATTCCATTCCATTCCATTCCATTGAATTCAATTCCATTTCATTCCATTCCTTTCCATTGAATTCCATTCTGTTCCATTCCATTCCTTTGAATTCCGTTCCATTCCATTCCATTCCATTCCTTTCCTTTCCGTTCCGTTCCGTTCCGTTCCGTTGCGTTCCGCTCCGTTCTACTCGGGTTGATTCCATTCTATTCCATTCCATTCCATTCGATCCCATTCGATTCCATTCAATTCCATTCGATTCCATTCGATTCCACTCCATTCCATTCCATAGAATTCCATTCCATTCCATTCCATTTGAATTCCATTCCATTCCATTCCATTGAATTCCATTCCATTCCATTCCATTCCATTGAATTCCATTCCATTCCATTCCATTCCATTGAATTCCGTTCCTTTCCATTCCATTCCGTTCCGTTCCGTTCCGTTCCGTTCCGTTGCGTTCCGTTCCGTTCCTTTGCGTTCCGTTCTACTCGGGTTGATTCCATTCTATTCCATTCCATTCCATTCCATTCCATTCCATTCCATGCCATTCCATTCCATTCCATTGAATTCCATTCCATTCCATTCCATTCCATTGAATTCCGTTCCATTCCATTCCATACCCTTCCGTTCCATCCCGTTCCGTTCCGTTCCGTTCCGTTGCGTGCCGTTCCGTTCTACTCAGGTTGATTACATTCTATTCCATTCCATTCCATTCGATTCCATTCGATTCCAATCGATTCCATTCGATTGCATTCGATTCCATTCGTTGCCATTCCATTCCATTCCATTGAATTCCATTCCGTTCCATTCCATTCCATTCCATTCCATTGAATTCCATTCCATTCCATTCCATTCCTTTCCATTCCATTGAATTCCATTCCATTCCATTCCATTCCATTCCATTCCATTCCATTGAATTCCATTCCATTCCATTCCATAGAATTCCGTTCCATTCCATTCCATTCCATTCCATTCCATTCCATTCCATTGAATTCCATTCCATTCCATTCCATAGAATTCCGTTCCATTCCATTCCATTCCATTCCATTCCATTCCATTCCATTGAATTCCATTCCGTTCCATTCCATTCCATTGAATTCCGTTCCATTCCACTCCATTCCATTCCGTTCCGTTCCGTTCCGTTCCGTTCCGTTCCGTTGCGTTCCGCTCCGTTCTACTCGGGTTGATTCCATTCTATTCCATTCCAGTCCATTCGATCCCATTCGATTCCATTCGATTCCACTCCATTCCATTCCATAGAATTCCATTCCATTCCATTCCATCCCATTCCATTCCACTGAATTCCATTCCATTCCATTCCATTCCATTCCACTCCATTGAATTCCATTCCATTCCATTCCATTCCATGGAATTCCATTCCATTCCATTCCATTCCATGGAAATCCATTCCATTCCATTCCATTCCATTCCATTCCATAGAATTCCATTCCATTCCATTCCATTCCATTGAATTCCGTTCCATTCCGTTCCATTCCGTTCCGTTCCGTTCCGTTCCGTTGCGTTCCGTTCCGTTCCGTTGTGTTCCGTTCCGTTCTACTCGGGTTGATTCCATTCTATTCCATTCCATTCCAATCCATTCCATTCCATTCCATTGAATTCCATTCCATTCCATTCCATTCCATTCCATTCCATTCCATTCCATTGAATTCCATTCCATTCCATTCCATTCCATTCCATTCCATTGAATTCCATTCCATTCCATTCCATTCCATGGAACTCCGTTCCATTCCATTCCATTCCGTTCCGTTCCGTCCCGTTCCGTTCCGTTCCGTTCCGTTCCGTTCCGTTCTACTCGGGTTGATTCCATTCTATTCCATTCCATTCCATTCGATTCCATTCGATTCCATTCGATTCCACTCCATTCCATTCCATAGAATTCCATTCCATTCCATTCCATTCCATTGAATTCCATTCCATTCCATTCCATTCCATAGAATTCCATTCCATTCCATTCCATTCCATTGAATTCCATTCCATTCCATTCCATTCCATTCCATTCCATTCCATTCCATTCCATTCCATTCTACTGGTGTCCATTCCATTCCATTCCATTCCATTCCATTCCATTCCATTCCATTCCATTCCTTTCCATTCCATTTCATTCCATTGCATTCCATTCCATTCCATTCCGTTCCATTCCATTCCATTCCACTCCACTCCACTCCACTCCACTCCATTCCACTCCACTCCACTCCGGTACATTCCATTCCATTCCATTCCATTCCATTCCATTCCATTCCATTCCGTGCTTCTCGGGTACATTCCGTTCCGTTCCATTCCATTCCATTCCATTCCATTCCGTTCCAGTGCACTCTACTCCACTCCACTCCACTCCACTCCACTCCGGTACATTCCATTCCATTCCATTCCATTCCATTCCATTCCGTGCTTCTCGGGTACATTCCGTTCCGTTCCATTCCATTCCATTCCATTCCATTCCGTTCCAGTGCACTCTACTCCACTCCACTCCACTCCACTCCACTCTGGTACATTCCATTCCATTCCATTCCATTCCATTTCCATTCCCATTCCATTTCCATTCCCGTTCCATTTCCATTCCCGTTTCTTTTCCATTCCCGTTCCATTTCCATTCCAGTTCCATTACCATTCCCGTTCCATTTCCATTCCCGATCCATTTCCATTCCCGTTCCATTTCCATTCCCGTTCCATTTCCATTCCCGTTCCATTACCATTCCCGTTCCATTTCCGTTCCCGTTCCGTTTCCGTTCCCGTTCCATTTCCGTTCTCGTTCCGTTTCCGTTCCCGTTCCATTTCCATTCCCGTTCCATTTCCGTTCCCGTTCCATTTCCATTCCCGTTCCATTTCCATTCCCTTTCCATTTCCATTTCATTCCATTCCGTTCTGCTCGGGTACATTCCATTCCATTCCATTGCATTCCATTCCGTTCTGCTCCTGTCCATTCCATTCCATTCCATTCCGTTCCATTCCGTTCTACTCGGGTAGATTCCATTCCATTCCATTCCATTCCATTCCATTCCATTCCATTCCATTCCATTCTACTGGTGTCCATTCCATTCCATTCCATTCCATTCCATTCAATTCCATTCCATTCCATTCCATTCCATTGAATTCCATTCCATTCCATTCCATTCAATTGAATTCCGTTCCATTCCATTCCATTCCGTTCCGTTCCGTCCCGTTCCGTTCCGTTCCGTTCCGTTCCGTTGCGTTCCGTTCCGTTCTACTCGGGTTGATTAAATTCTATTCCATTCCATTCTATTCGATTCCATTCGATTCCAATCGATTCCATTCCATTCCATTCCATTCCATTGAATTCCATTCCATTCCATTCCATTCCATTGAATTCCATTCCATTCCATTCCATTCCATTCCATTCCATTCCATTCCATTCCATTCTACTGGTGTCCATTCCATTCCATTCCATTCCATTCCATTCCATTCCATTCCATTCCATTCCTTTCCATTCCATTGCATTCCATTGCATTCCATTCCATTCCATTCCGTTCCATTCCATTCCATTCCACTCCACTCCACTCCACTCCACTCCATTCCACTCCACTCCACTCCGGTACATTCCATTCCATTCCATTCCATTCCATTCCATTCCATTCCATTCCATTCCGTGCTTCTCGGGTACATTCCGTTCCGTTCCATTCCATTCCATTCCATTCCATTCCGTTCCAGTGCACTCTACTCCACTCCACTCCACTCCACTCCACTCCGGTACATTCCATTCCATTCCATTCCATTCCATTCCATTCCGTGCTTCTCGGGTACATTCCGTTCCGTTCCATTCCATTCCATTCCATTCCATTCCGTTCCAGTGCACTCTACTCCACTCCACTCCACTCCACTCCACTCTGGTACATTCCATTCCATTCCATTCCATTCCATTTCCATTCCCATTCCATTTCCATTCCCGTTCCATTTCCATTCCCGTTTCTTTTCCATTCCCGTTCCATTTCCATTCCAGTTCCATTACCATTCCCGTTCCATTTCCATTCCCGATCCATTTCCATTCCCGTTCCATTTCCATTCCCGTTCCATTTCCATTCCCGTTCCATTACCATTCCCGTTCCATTTCCGTTCCCGTTCCGTTTCCGTTCCCGTTCCATTTCCGTTCTCGTTCCGTTTCCGTTCCCGTTCCATTTCCATTCCCGTTCCATTTCCGTTCCCGTTCCATTTCCATTCCCGTTCCATTTCCATTCCCTTTCCATTTCCATTTCATTCCATTCCGTTCTGCTCGGGTACATTCCATTCCATTCCATTGCATTCCATTCCGTTCTGCTCCTGTCCATTCCATTCCATTCCATTCCGTTCCATTCCGTTCTACTCGGGTAGATTCCATTCCATTCCATTCCATTCCATTCCATTCCATTCCATTCCATTCCATTCCATTCCATTCTACTGGTGTCCATTCCATTACATTCCATTCCATTCCATTCCATTCCATTCCATTCCATTCCATTCCATTGAATTCCATTCCATTCCATTCCATTCAATTGAATACCGTTCCATTCCATTCCATTCCGTTCCGTTCCGTCCCGTTCCGTTCCGTTCCGTTCCGTTCCGTTGCGTTCCGTTCCGTTCTACTCGGGTTGATTAAATTCTATTCCATTCCATTCTATTCGATTCCATTCGATTCCAATCGATTCCATTCGATTCCATTCGATTCCATTGAATTCCATTCCATTCCATTCGATTCCATTGAATTCCATTCCATTCCATTCCATTCCATTCCATTCCATTCCATTCCATTCCATTCTACTGGTGTCCATTCCATTCCATTCCATTCCATTCCATTCCATTCCATTCCTTTCCTTTCCATTCCATTGCATTCCATTGCATTCCATTCCATTCCATTCCGTTCCATTCCATTCCATTCCACTCCACTCCACTCCACTCCACTCCATTCCACTCCACTCCACTCCGGTACATTCCATTCCATTCCATTCCATTCCATTCCATTCCGTGCTTCTGGGGTACATTCCGTTCCGTTCCATTCCATTCCATTCCATTCCATTCCGTTCCAGTGCACTCTACTCCACTCCACTCCACTCCACTCCACTCCGGTACATTCCATTCCATTCCATTCCATTCCATTCCATTCCGTGCTTCTCGGGTACATTCCGTTCCGTTCCATTCCATTCCATTCCATTCCATTCCGTTCCAGTTCACTCTACTCCACTCCACTCCACTCCACTCCACTCTGGTACATTCCATTCCATTCCATTCCATTCCATTTCCATTCCCATTCCATTTCCATTCCCGTTCCATTTCCATTCCCGTTTCTTTTCCATTCCCGTTCCATTTCCATTCCAGTTCCATTACCATTCCCGTTCCATTTCCATTCCCGATCCATTTCCATTCCCGTTCCATTTCCATTCCCTTTCCATTTCCATTTCATTCCATTCCGTTCTGCTCGGGTACATTCCATTCCATTCCATTGCATTCCATTCCGTTCTGCTCCTGTCCATTCCATTCCATTCCATTCCGTTCCATTCCGTTCTACTCGGGTAGATTCCATTCCTTTCCATTCCATTCCATTCCATTCCATTCCATTCCATTCCATTCCATTCCATTCCATTCCATTCCATTCCATTCTACTGGTGTCCATTCCATTCCATTCCATTCCATTCCATTCCATTCCATTCCATTCCATTGAATTCCATTCCATTCCATTCCATTCAATTGAATTCCGTTCCATTCCATTCCATTCCGTTCCGTTCCGTCCCGTTCCGTTCCGTTCCGTTCCGTCCCGTTCCGTTCCGTTCCGTTCCGTTCCGTTGCGTTCCGTTCCGTTCTACTCGGGTTGATTAAATTCTATTCCATTCCATTCTATTCGATTCCATTCGATTCCAATCGATTCCATTCGATTCCATTCGATTCCATTGAATTCCATTCCATTCCATTCCATTCCATTGAATTCCATTCCATTCCATTCCATTCCATTCCATTCCATTCCATTCCATTCCATTCTACTGGTGTCCATTCCATTCCATTCCATTCCATTCCATTCCATTGCATTCCATTCCTTTCCATTCCATTGCATTCCATTGCATTCCATTCCATTCCATTCCGTTCCATTCCATTCCATTCCACTCCACTCCACTCCACTCCACTCCATTCCACTCCACTCCACTCCGGTACATTCCATTCCATTCCATTCCATTCCATTCCATTCCATTCCATTCCATTCCATTCCGTGCTTCTCGGGTACATTCCGTTCCGTTCCATTCCATTCCATTCCATTCCATTCCGTTCCAGTGCACTCTACTCCACTCCACTCCACTCCACTCCACTCCGGTACATTCCATTCCATTCCATTCCATTCCATTCCATTCCATTCCGTGCTTCTCGGGTACATTCCGTTCCGTTCCATTCCATTCCATTCCATTCCATTCCATTCCGTTCCAGTGCACTCTACTCCACTCCACTCCACTCCACTCCACTCTGGTACATTCCATTCCATTCCATTCCATTCCATTTCCATTCCCATTCCATTTCCATTCCCGTTCCATTTCCATTCCCGTTTCTTTTCCATTCCCGTTCCATTTCCATTCCAGTTCCATTACCATTCCCGTTCCATTTCCATTCCCGATCCATTTCCATTCCCGTTCCATTTCCATTCCCGTTCCATTTCCATTCCCGTTCCATTACCATTCCCGTTCCATTTCCGTTCCCGTTCCGTTTCCGTTCCCGTTCCATTTCCGTTCTCGTTCCGTTTCCGTTCCCGTTCCATTTCCATTCCCGTTCCATTTCCGTTCCCGTTCCATTTCCATTCCCGTTCCATTTCCATTCCCTTTCCATTTCCATTTCATTCCATTCCGTTCTGCTCGGGTACATTCCATTCCATTCCATTGCATTCCATTCCGTTCTGCTCCTGTCCATTCCATTCCATTCCATTCCGTTCCATTCCGTTCTACTCGGGTAGATTCCATTCCATTCCATTCCATTCCATTCCATTCCATTCCATTCCATTCCATTCCATTCCATTCCATTCCATTCCATTCTACTGGTGTCCATTCCATTCCATTCCATTCCATTCCATTCCATTCCATTCCATTCCATTGAATTCCATTCCATTCCATTCCATTCAATTGAATTCCGTTCCATTCCATTCCATTCCGTTCCGTTCCGTCCCGTTCCGTTCCGTTCCGTTCCGTTCCGTTGCGTTCCGTTCCGTTCTACTCGGGTTGATTAAATTCTATTCCATTCCATTCTATTCGATTCCATTCGATTCCAATCGACTCCATTCGATTCCATTCGATTCCATTGAATTCCATTCCATTCCATTCCATTCCATTGAATTCCGTTGCATTATATTCCATTCCGTCCGTTCCGTCCCGTTCCGTTCCGTTCCGTTCCGTTGCGTGCCGTTCCGTTCTACTCGGGTTGATTCCATTCCATTCCATTCCATTCCATTCCATTCCATTCCATTGAATTCCATTCCATTCCATTCCATTCCGTTCTACTCGGGTTGATTCCATTCTATTCCATTCCATTCCATTCGATCTCATTCGATTCCATTCGATTCCATTCGATTCCACTCCATTCCATTCCATTGAATTCCATTCCATTCCATTCCATTCCATTCCATTCCATTGAATTCCATTCCATTCCATTCCATTCCATTCCATTCCATTCCATTCCATTCCATTGAATACCATTCCATTCCATTGAATTCCATTCCATTCCATTCCATTCCATTCCATTCCATTCCATTCCATTCCATTGAATTCCATTCCATTCCATTCCATTCCATTCCATTCCATTGAATTCCATTCCATTCCATTCCATTCCATGGAATTCCGTTCCATTCCATTCCATTCCGTTCCGTTCCGTCCCGTTCCGTTCCGTTCCGTTCCGTTGCGTTCCGTTCCGTTCTACTCGGGTTGATTCCATTCTATTCCATTCCATTCCATTCGATTCCATTCGATTCCATTCGATTCCACTCCATTCCATTCCATAGAATTCCATTCCATTCCATTCCATTCCATTGAATTCCATTCCATTCCATTCCATTCCATAGAATTCCATTCCATTCCATTCCATTCCATTGAATTCCATTCCATTCCATTCCATTCCATTCCATTCCATTCCATTCCATTCCATTCCATTCCATTCTACTGGTGTCCATTCCATTCCATTCCATTCCATTCCATTCCATTCCATTCCATTCCATTCCATTCCTTTCCATTCCATTGCATTCCATTGCATTCCATTCCATTCCATTCCGTTCCATTCCATTCCATTCCACTCCACTCCACTCCACTCCACTCCATTCCACTCCACTCCACTCCGGTACATTCCATTCCATTCCATTCCATTCCATTCCATTCCATTCCATTCCGTGCTTCTAGGGTACATTCCGTTCCGTTCCATTCCATTCCATTCCATTCCATTCCGTTCCAGTGCACTCTACTCCACTCCACTCCACTCCACTCCACTCCGGTACATTCCATTCCATTCCATTCCATTCCATTCCATTCCATTCCATTTCCATTCCCATTCCATTTCCATTCCCGTTCCATTTCCATTCCCGTTTCTTTTCCATTCCCGTTCCATTTCCATTCCAGTTCCATTACTATTCCCGTTCCATTTCCATTCCCGATCCATTTCCATTCCCGTTCCTTTTCCATTCCCGTTCCATTTCCATTCCCGTTCCGTTACCATTCCCGTTCCATTTCCGTTCCCGTTCCGTTTCCGTTCCCGTTCCATTTCCGTTCTCGTTCCGTTTCCGTTCCCGTTCCATTTCCATTCCCGTTCCATTTCCGTTCCCGTTCCATTTCCATTCCCGTTCCATTTCCATTCCCTTTCCATTTCCATTTCATTCCATTCCGTTCTGCTCGGGTACATTCCATTCCATTCCTTTGCATTCCATTCCGTTCTGCTCCTGTCCATTCCATTCCATTCCATTCCGTTCCATTCCGTTCTACTCGGGTAGATTCCATTCCATTCCATTCCATTCCATTCCATTCCATTCCATTCCATTCCATTCTACTGGTGTCCATTCCATTCCATTCCATTCCATTCCATTCCATTCCATTCCATTCCATTGCATTCCATTCCATTCCATTCCAATCCATTCCATTCCGTTCCGTTCTACTCGGTTACATTCCATTCAATTCCATTCCATTCCGTTCTACTCGGGTAGATTCCATTCCATTCCATTCCATTCCTTTCCATTCCATTGCATTCCATTGCATTGCATTGCACTCAATTCCATTCCATTCCATTCCATTCCATTCCATTCCATTCCGTTCTGTTCAACTCGGTTACATTCCATTCAATTACATTCCATTCCGTTCTACTCGGTTACATTCCATTAAATTCCATTCCATTCCATTCCAATCCATTCCATTCCATTCCATTCCGTTCTACTCGGGTACATTCCATTCCATTCCATTCCATTCCATTCCATTACATTCCATTCCATTCCGTTCTACTTTGTTACATTCCATTCCATTCCATTCCATTCCATTCCATTCCATTCCATTCCATTCCATTCCATTCCGTTCTACTCGGGTTGATTCCACTCTATTCCATTCCATTCTATTCCATTCCATTCCACCCCATTCCATTCCATTGAATTCCATTCCATTCCATTCCATTCCATTCCATTCCATTCCATGGAATTCCATTCCATTCCATTCCATTCCATTCCATTGAATTCCATTCCATTCCATTCCATTCAATTGAATTCCGTTCCATTCCATTCCATTCCGTTCCGTTCCGTCCCGTTCCGTTCCGTTCCGTTGCGTTCCGTTCCGTTCTACTCGGGTTGATTAAATTCTATTCCATTCCATTCTATTCGATTCCATTCGATTCCAATCGATTCCATTCGATTCCATTCGATTCCATTGAATTCCATTCCATTCCATTCCATTCCATTGAATTCCGTTGCATTATATTCCATTCCGTTCCGTTCCGTCCCGTTCCGTTCCGTTCCGTTCCGTTGCGTGCCGTTCCGTTCTACTCGGGTTGATTCCATTCCATTCCATTCCATTCCATTCCATTCCATTCCATTCCATTCCATTGAATTCCATTCCATTCCATTCCATTCCATTCCATTCCATTCCATTCCATTCCATTCCGTTCTACTCGGGTTGATTCCATTCTATTCCATTCCATTCCATTCGATCTCATTCGATTCCATTCGATTCCATTCGATTCCACTCCATTCCATTCCATTGAATTCCATTCCATCCCATTCCATTCCATTCCATTCCATTGAATTCCATTCCATTCCATTCCATTCCATTCCATTCCATTCCGTGCTTCTGGGGTACATTCCGTTCCGTTCCATTCCATTCCATTCCATTCCATTCCGTTCCAGTGCACTCTACTCCACTCCACTCCACTCCACTCCACTCCGGTACATTCCATTCCATTCCATTCCATTCCATTCCATTCCGTGCTTCTCGGGTACATTCCGTTCCGTTCCATTCCATTCCATTCCATTCCATTCCGTTCCAGTTCACTCTACTCCACTCCACTCCACTCCACTCCACTCTGGTACATTCCATTCCATTCCATTCCATTCCATTTCCATTCCCATTCCATTTCCATTCCCGTTCCATTTCCATTCCCGTTTCTTTTCCATTCCCGTTCCATTTCCATTCCAGTTCCATTACCATTCCCGTTCCATTTCCATTCCCGATCCATTTCCATTCCCGTTCCATTTCCATTCCCTTTCCATTTCCATTTCATTCCATTCCGTTCTGCTCGGGTACATTCCATTCCATTCCATTGCATTCCATTCCGTTCTGCTCCTGTCCATTCCATTCCATTCCATTCCGTTCCATTCCGTTCTACTCGGGTAGATTCCATTCCTTTCCATTCCATTCCATTCCATTCCATTCCATTCCATTCCATTCCATTCCATTCCATTCCATTCCATTCCATTCTACTGGTGTCCATTCCATTCCATTCCATTCCATTCCATTCCATTCCATTCCATTCCATTGAATTCCATTCCATTCCATTCCATTCAATTGAATTCCGTTCCATTCCATTCCATTCCGTTCCGTTCCGTCCCGTTCCGTTCCGTTCCGTTCCGTCCCGTTCCGTTCCGTTCCGTTCCGTTCCGTTGCGTTCCGTTCCGTTCTACTCGGGTTGATTAAATTCTATTCCATTCCATTCTATTCGATTCCATTCGATTCCAATCGATTCCATTCGATTCCATTCGATTCCATTGAATTCCATTCCATTCCATTCCATTCCATTGAATTCCATTCCATTCCATTCCATTCCATTCCATTCCATTCCATTCCATTCCATTCTACTGGTGTCCATTCCATTCCATTCCATTCCATTCCATTCCATTGCATTCCATTCCTTTCCATTCCATTGCATTCCATTGCATTCCATTCCATTCCATTCCGTTCCATTCCATTCCATTCCACTCCACTCCACTCCACTCCACTCCATTCCACTCCACTCCACTCCGGTACATTCCATTCCATTCCATTCCATTCCATTCCATTCCATTCCATTCCATTCCATTCCGTGCTTCTCGGGTACATTCCGTTCCGTTCCATTCCATTCCATTCCATTCCATTCCGTTCCAGTGCACTCTACTCCACTCCACTCCACTCCACTCCACTCCGGTACATTCCATTCCATTCCATTCCATTCCATTCCATTCCATTCCGTGCTTCTCGGGTACATTCCGTTCCGTTCCATTCCATTCCATTCCATTCCATTCCATTCCGTTCCAGTGCACTCTACTCCACTCCACTCCACTCCACTCCACTCTGGTACATTCCATTCCATTCCATTCCATTCCATTTCCATTCCCATTCCATTTCCATTCCCGTTCCATTTCCATTCCCGTTTCTTTTCCATTCCCGTTCCATTTCCATTCCAGTTCCATTACCATTCCCGTTCCATTTCCATTCCCGATCCATTTCCATTCCCGTTCCATTTCCATTCCCGTTCCATTTCCATTCCCGTTCCATTACCATTCCCGTTCCATTTCCGTTCCCGTTCCGTTTCCGTTCCCGTTCCATTTCCGTTCTCGTTCCGTTTCCGTTCCCGTTCCATTTCCATTCCCGTTCCATTTCCGTTCCCGTTCCATTTCCATTCCCGTTCCATTTCCATTCCCTTTCCATTTCCATTTCATTCCATTCCGTTCTGCTCGGGTACATTCCATTCCATTCCATTGCATTCCATTCCGTTCTGCTCCTGTCCATTCCATTCCATTCCATTCCGTTCCATTCCGTTCTACTCGGGTAGATTCCATTCCATTCCATTCCATTCCATTCCATTCCATTCCATTCCATTCCATTCCATTCCATTCCATTCCATTCCATTCCATTCTACTGGTGTCCATTCCATTCCATTCCATTCCATTCCATTCCATTCCATTCCATTCCATTGAATTCCATTCCATTCCATTCCATTCAATTGAATTCCGTTCCATTCCATTCCATTCCGTTCCGTTCCGTCCCGTTCCGTTCCGTTCCGTTCCGTTCCGTTGCGTTCCGTTCCGTTCTACTCGGGTTGATTAAATTCTATTCCATTCCATTCTATTCGATTCCATTCGATTCCAATCGACTCCATTCGATTCCATTCGATTCCATTGAATTCCATTCCATTCCATTCCATTCCATTGAATTCCGTTGCATTATATTCCATTCCGTCCGTTCCGTCCCGTTCCGTTCCGTTCCGTTCCGTTGCGTGCCGTTCCGTTCTACTCGGGTTGATTCCATTCCATTCCATTCCATTCCATTCCATTCCATTCCATTGAATTCCATTCCATTCCATTCCATTCCGTTCTACTCGGGTTGATTCCATTCTATTCCATTCCATTCCATTCGATCTCATTCGATTCCATTCGATTCCATTCGATTCCACTCCATTCCATTCCATTGAATTCCATTCCATTCCATTCCATTCCATTCCATTCCATTGAATTCCATTCCATTCCATTCCATTCCATTCCATTCCATTCCATTCCATTCCATTGAATACCATTCCATTCCATTGAATTCCATTCCATTCCATTCCATTCCATTCCATTCCATTCCATTCCATTCCATTGAATTCCATTCCATTCCATTCCATTCCATTCCATTCCATTGAATTCCATTCCATTCCATTCCATTCCATGGAATTCCGTTCCATTCCATTCCATTCCGTTCCGTTCCGTCCCGTTCCGTTCCGTTCCGTTCCGTTGCGTTCCGTTCCGTTCTACTCGGGTTGATTCCATTCTATTCCATTCCATTCCATTCGATTCCATTCGATTCCATTCGATTCCACTCCATTCCATTCCATAGAATTCCATTCCATTCCATTCCATTCCATTGAATTCCATTCCATTCCATTCCATTCCATAGAATTCCATTCCATTCCATTCCATTCCATTGAATTCCATTCCATTCCATTCCATTCCATTCCATTCCATTCCATTCCATTCCATTCCATTCCATTCTACTGGTGTCCATTCCATTCCATTCCATTCCATTCCATTCCATTCCATTCCATTCCATTCCATTCCTTTCCATTCCATTGCATTCCATTGCATTCCATTCCATTCCATTCCGTTCCATTCCATTCCATTCCACTCCACTCCACTCCACTCCACTCCATTCCACTCCACTCCACTCCGGTACATTCCATTCCATTCCATTCCATTCCATTCCATTCCATTCCATTCCGTGCTTCTAGGGTACATTCCGTTCCGTTCCATTCCATTCCATTCCATTCCATTCCGTTCCAGTGCACTCTACTCCACTCCACTCCACTCCACTCCACTCCGGTACATTCCATTCCATTCCATTCCATTCCATTCCATTCCATTCCATTTCCATTCCCATTCCATTTCCATTCCCGTTCCATTTCCATTCCCGTTTCTTTTCCATTCCCGTTCCATTTCCATTCCAGTTCCATTACTATTCCCGTTCCATTTCCATTCCCGATCCATTTCCATTCCCGTTCCTTTTCCATTCCCGTTCCATTTCCATTCCCGTTCCGTTACCATTCCCGTTCCATTTCCGTTCCCGTTCCGTTTCCGTTCCCGTTCCATTTCCGTTCTCGTTCCGTTTCCGTTCCCGTTCCATTTCCATTCCCGTTCCATTTCCGTTCCCGTTCCATTTCCATTCCCGTTCCATTTCCATTCCCTTTCCATTTCCATTTCATTC
Organism: Gorilla gorilla gorilla; assembly: GCF_029281585.2. Classification (NCBI taxonomy): domain Eukaryota; kingdom Metazoa; phylum Chordata; class Mammalia; order Primates; family Hominidae; genus Gorilla; species Gorilla gorilla. The sequence continues at coordinate 10,837,009 of NC_073236.2, read as the reverse complement.
CATTCCGTTCTGCTCGGGTACATTCCATTCCATTCCTTTGCATTCCATTCCGTTCTGCTCCTGTCCATTCCATTCCATTCCATTCCGTTCCATTCCGTTCTACTCGGGTAGATTCCATTCCATTCCATTCCATTCCATTCCATTCCATTCCATTCCATTCCATTCTACTGGTGTCCATTCCATTCCATTCCATTCCATTCCATTCCATTCCATTCCATTCCATTGCATTCCATTCCATTCCATTCCAATCCATTCCATTCCGTTCCGTTCTACTCGGTTACATTCCATTCAATTCCATTCCATTCCGTTCTACTCGGGTAGATTCCATTCCATTCCATTCCATTCCTTTCCATTCCATTGCATTCCATTGCATTGCATTGCACTCAATTCCATTCCATTCCATTCCATTCCATTCCATTCCATTCCGTTCTGTTCAACTCGGTTACATTCCATTCAATTACATTCCATTCCGTTCTACTCGGTTACATTCCATTAAATTCCATTCCATTCCATTCCAATCCATTCCATTCCATTCCATTCCGTTCTACTCGGGTACATTCCATTCCATTCCATTCCATTCCATTCCATTACATTCCATTCCATTCCGTTCTACTTTGTTACATTCCATTCCATTCCATTCCATTCCATTCCATTCCATTCCATTCCATTCCATTCCATTCCGTTCTACTCGGGTTGATTCCACTCTATTCCATTCCATTCTATTCCATTCCATTCCACCCCATTCCATTCCATTGAATTCCATTCCATTCCATTCCATTCCATTCCATTCCATTCCATGGAATTCCATTCCATTCCATTCCATTCCATTCCATTGAATTCCATTCCATTCCATTCCATTCAATTGAATTCCGTTCCATTCCATTCCATTCCGTTCCGTTCCGTCCCGTTCCGTTCCGTTCCGTTGCGTTCCGTTCCGTTCTACTCGGGTTGATTAAATTCTATTCCATTCCATTCTATTCGATTCCATTCGATTCCAATCGATTCCATTCGATTCCATTCGATTCCATTGAATTCCATTCCATTCCATTCCATTCCATTGAATTCCGTTGCATTATATTCCATTCCGTTCCGTTCCGTCCCGTTCCGTTCCGTTCCGTTCCGTTGCGTGCCGTTCCGTTCTACTCGGGTTGATTCCATTCCATTCCATTCCATTCCATTCCATTCCATTCCATTCCATTCCATTGAATTCCATTCCATTCCATTCCATTCCATTCCATTCCATTCCATTCCATTCCATTCCGTTCTACTCGGGTTGATTCCATTCTATTCCATTCCATTCCATTCGATCTCATTCGATTCCATTCGATTCCATTCGATTCCACTCCATTCCATTCCATTGAATTCCATTCCATCCCATTCCATTCCATTCCATTCCATTGAATTCCATTCCATTCCATTCCATTCCATTCCATTCCATTCCATTCCATTCCATTCCATTCCATTCCATTGAATTCCATTCCATTCCATTGAATTCCATTCCATTCCATTCCATTCCATTGAATTCCGTTCCATTCCATTCCATTCCATTCCATTCCATTGAATTCCATTCCATTCCATTCCATAGAATTCCGTTCCATTCCATTCCATTCCATTCCATTCCATTCCATTCCATTCCATTCCATTGAATTCAATTCCATTCCATTCCATTCCTTTCCATTGAATTCCATTCTGTTCCATTCCATTCCTTTGAATTCCGTTCCATTCCATTCCATTCCATTCCTTTCCGTTCCGTTCCGTTCCGTTCCGTTCCGTTGCGTTCCGCTCCGTTTTACTCGGGTTGATTCCATTCTATTCCATTCCATTCCATTCGATCCCATTCGATTCCATTCGATTCCATTCGATTCCATTCGATTCCACTCCATTCCATTCCATAGAATTCCATTCCATTCCATTCCATTTGAATTCCATTCCATTCCATTCCATTCCATTCCATTCCATTCCATTCCATTCCATTCCATTGAATTCCATTCCATCCCATTCCATTCCATTGAATTCCGTTCCTTTCCATTCCATTCCGTTCCGTTCCGTTCCGTTCCGTTCCGTTGCGTTCCGTTCCGTTCCGTTGCGTTCCGTTCCGTTCTACTCGGGTTGATTCCATTCTATTCCATTCAATTCCATTCCATTCCATTCCATTCCATTCCATCCCATTCCATTGAATTCCATTCCATTCCATTCCATTCCATTGAATTCCGTTCCATTCCATTCCATACCCTTCTGTTCCGTCCCGTTCCGTTCCGTTCCGTTCCGTTGCGTGCCGTTCCGTTCTACTCAGGTTGATTACATTCTATTCCATTCCATTCCATTCGATTCCATTCGATTCCAATCGATTCCATTCGATTGCATTCGATTCCATTCGTTGCCATTCCATTCCATTCCATTGAATTCCATTCCGTTCCATTCCATTCCATTCCATTCCATTGAATTCCATTCCATTCCATTCCATTCTTTCCATTCCATTGAATTCCATTCCATTCCATTCCATTCCATTCCATTCCATTCCATTCCATTCCATTCCATAGAATTCCGTTCCATTCCATTCCATTCCATTCCATTCCATTCCATTGAATTCCATTCCGTTCCATTCCATTCCATTGAATTCCGTTCCATTCCACTCCATTCCATTCCGTTCCGTTCCGTTCCGTTCCGTTCCGTTCCGTTGCGTTCCGCTCCGTTCTACTCGGGTTGATTCCATTCTATTCCATTCCAGTCCATTCGATCCCATTCGATTCCATTCGATTCCATTCGATTCCATTCGATTCCACTCCATTCCATTCCATAGAATTCCATTCCATTCCATTCCATCCCATTCCATTCCATGGAATTCCATTCCATTCCATTCCATTCCATTCCATTCCATTCCATTGAATTCCATTCCATTCCATTCCATTCCATGGAATTCCATTCCATTCCATTCCATTCCATGGAATTCCATTCCATTCCATTCCATTCCATGGAATTCCATTCCATTCCATTCCATTCCATTCCATAGAATTCCATTCCATTCCATTCCATTCCATGGAATTCCATTCCATTCCATTCCATTCCATTCCATAGAATTCCATTCCATTCCATTCCATTCCATTGAATTCCGTTCCATTCCGTTCCATTCCGTTCCGTTCCGTTCCGTTCCGTTGCGTTCCGTTCCGTTCCGTTGTGTTCCGTTCCGTTCTACTCGGGTTGATTCCATTCTATTCCATTCCATTCCAATCCATTCCATTCCATTCGATTCAATTGAATTCCATTCCATTCCATTCCATTCCATGGAATTCCGTTCCATTCCATTCCATTCCGTTCCGTTCCGTCCCGTTCCGTTCCGTTCCGTTCCGTTGCGTTCCGTTCCGTTCTACTCGGGTTGATTCAATTCTATTCCATTCCATTCCATTCGATTCCATTCGATTCCATTCGATTCCACTCCATTCCATTCCATAGAATTCCATTCCATTCCATTCCATTCCATTGAATTCCTTTCCATTCCATTCCATTCCATTGAAATCCATTCCATTCCATTCCATTCCATTCCATTGAATTCCATTCCATTCCATTCCATTCCATTCCATTCCATTCCATTCCATTCCATTCTACTGGTGTCCATTCCATTCCATTCCATTCCATTCCCTTCCATTCCATTCCTTTCCATTCCATTTCATTCCATTGCATTCCATTCCATTCCATTCCATTCCACTCCACTCCACTCCACTCCACTCCATTCCACTCCACTCCACTCCGGTACATTCCATTCCATTCCATTCCATTCCATTCCGTGCTTCTCGGGTATATTCCGTTCCGTTCCATTCCATTCCATTCCATTCCATTCCGTTCCAGTGCACTCTACTCCACTCCACTCCACTCCACTCCACTCCGGTACATTCCATTCCATTCCATTCCATTCCATTTCCATTCCCATTCCATTTCCATTCCCGTTCCATTTCCATTCCCGTTTCTTTTCCATTCCCGTTCCATTTCCATTCCAGTTCCATTACCATTCCCGTTCCATTTCCATTCCCGATCCATTTCCATTCCCGTTCCTTTTCCATTCCCGTTCCATTTCCATTCCCGTTCCGTTACCATTCCCGTTCCATTTCAGTTCCCGTTCCATTTCCATTCCCGTTCCATTTCCATTCCCTTTCCATTTCCATTTCATTCCATTCCGTTCTGCTCGGGTACATTCCATTCCATTCCATTGCATTCCATTCCGTTCTGCTCCTGTCCATTCCATTCCATTCCATTCCGTTCCATTCCGTTCTACTCGGGTAGATTCCATTCCATTCCATTCCATTCCATTCCATTCCTTTCCATTCCATTCCATTCCATTCCATTCTACTGGTGTCCATTCCATTCCATTCCATTCCATTCCATTCCATTCCATTCCATTCCATTGCATTCCATTCCATTCCATTCCATTCCATTCCGTTCCGTTCTACTCGGTTACATTCCATTCAATTCCATTCCATTCCGTTCTACTCGGGTAGATTCCATTCCATTCCATTCCATTCCTTTCCATTCCATTGCATTCCATTGCATTGCATTGCACTCAATTCCATTCCATTCCATTCCATTCCATTCCATTCCATTCCATTCCATTCCGTTCCATTCAACTCGGTTACATTCCATTCAATTACATTCCATTCCGTTCTACTCGGTTACATTCCATTCCATTCCATTCCATTCCATTCCAATCCATTCCATTCCATTCCATTCCGTTCTACTCGGGTTGATTCCATTCTTTTCCATTACATTCCATTCGATCCCATTTGATTCCATTCGATTCCATTCAATTCCATTCGATTCCATTCCATTCCACTCCATTCCATTCCATTGAATTCCATTCCATTCCATTCCATTCCATTCCATTCCTATTCATTCCATTCTACTCGGGTTGATTCCATTCCATTCCAATCCATTCCATTCCATTCCATTCCATTGAATTCCATTCCATTCCATTCCATTCCATTCCATACCATTCCATTCCATTGAATTCCATTCCATTCCTTTCCATTCCATTCCACTCCATTCCATTCCACTCCACTCCACTCCACTCCACTCCACTCCATTCCATTCCCTTCCATTCCATTCAATTGAATTGCATTGAATTCCATTCCATTCCATTCCATAACATTTCATTCCATTCCATTCCATTCCATTCCATTCCACTCCATTCCATTCCGTTCTACTCGGGTTGATTCCATTCTATTCCATTCCATTTCATTCGATTCCATTAGATTCCATTCGATTCCATTCGATTCCATTCCATTCCACTCCATTCCATTCCATTGAATTCCATTCCATTCCATTCCATTCCATTCCTATTCATTCCATTCTACTCGGGTTGATTCCATTCCATTCCAATCCATTCCATTCCATTCCATTCCATTGAATTCCATTCCATTCCATTCCATTCCATTCCATTCCATTCCATTCCATTGAATTCCATTCCATTCCTTTCCATTCCATTCCACTCCATTCCATTCCACTCCACTCCACTCCACTCCACTCCACTCCATTCCATTCCCTTCCATTCCATTCAATTGAATTGCATTGAATTCCATTCCATTCCATTCCATAACATTTCATTCCATTCCATTCCATTCCATTCCATTCCATTCCATTCCATTCCGTTCTACTCGGGTTGATTCCATTCTATTCCATTCCATTTCATTCGATTCCATTAGATTCCATTCGATTCCATTCGATTCCATTCGTTTCCATTCCATTCCATTCCATTCTTTTCCATTGAATTCCATTCCATTCCATTCCATTCCATTCCATTCCATTGCATTCCATTCCATCGAATTCCATTGAATTCCATTCCATTCCATGGAATTCCATTCCATTCCATTCCATTCCATTCCATAGAATTCCATTCCATTCCATTCCATTCCATTGAATTCCGTTCCATTCCATTCCATTCCGTTCCGTTCCGTTCCGTTCCGTTCCGTTGCGTTCCGTTCCGTTCCGTTGTGTTCCGTTCCATTCTACTCGGGTTGATTCCATTCTATTCCATTCCATTCCAATCCATTCCATTCCATTCCATTCCATTCCATTCCATTCCATTCCATTGAATTCCATTCCATTCCATTCCATTCCATTCCATTCCATTCCATTGAATTCCATTCCATTCCATTCCATTCCATGGAATTCCGTTCCATTCCATTCCATTCCGTTCCGTTCCGTCCCGTTCCGTTCCGTTCCGTTCCGTTGCGTTCCGTTCCGTTCTACTCGGGTTGATTCCATTCTATTCCATTCCATTCCATTCGATTCCATTCGATTCCATTCGATTCCACTCCATTCCATTCCATAGAATTCCATTCCATTCCATTCCATTCCATTGAATTCCATTCCATTCCATTCCATTCCATTCCATTCCATTCCATTCCATTCCATTCTACTGGTGTCCATTCCATTCCATTCCATTCCATTCCATTCCATTCCATTCCTTTCCATTCCATTGCATTCCATTGCATTCCATTCCATTCCATTCCATTCCATTCCATTCCATTCCATTCCACTCCACTCCACTCCACTCCACTCCATTCCACTCCACTCCACTCCGGTACATTCCATTCCATTCCATTCCATTCCATTCCATTCCATTCCGTGCTATTCGGGTACATTCCGTTCCGTTCCATTCCATTCCATTCCATTCCATTCCGTTCCAGTGCACTCTACTCCACTCCACTCCACTCCACTCCACTCCGGTACATTCCATTCCATTCCATTCCATTTCCATTCCCATTCCATTTCCATTCCCGTTCCATTTCCATTCCCGTTCCATTTCCGTTCCCGTTCCATTTCCATTCCCGTTCCATTTCCATTCCCTTTCCATTTCCATTTCATTCCATTCCGTTCTGCTCGGGTACATTCCATTCCATTCCATTGCATTCCATTCCGTTCTGCTCCTGTCCATTCCATTCCATTCCATTCCGTTCCATTCCGTTCTACTCGGGTAGATTCCATTCCATTCCATTCCATTCCATTCCATTCCATTCCATTCCATTCCATTCTACTGGTGTCCATTCCATTCCATTCCATTCCATTCCATTCCATTCCATTCCATTCCATTCCATTCCATTCCATTCTACTCGGGTTGATTCCATTCTATTCCATTCCATTCCATTCGATCCCATTCGATTCCATTCGATTCCGTTCCATTCCATTCCATTCCATTCCATTCCATTGAATTCCATTCCATTCCATTCCATTGAATTCCGTTCCATTCCATTCCATTCCGTTCCGTTCCGTCCCGTTCCATTCCATTCCGTTCCGTTGCGTGCCGTTCTGTTCTACTCGGGATGATTCCATTCTATTCCATTCCATTCCATTCCATTCCATTCGATTCCAATTGATTCCATTCGATTCCATTCGATTCCATTCCATTCCATTCCATTGAATTCCATTCCGTTCCACTCCATTCCATTCCATTCCATTGAATTCCATTCCAATCCGTTCCATTCCATTCCATTCCATTGAATTCCATTCCATTCCATTCCATTCCATTCCATTGAATTCCATTCCATTCCATTCCATTCCATTCCATTGAATTCCATTCCATTCCATTCCATAGAATTCCGTTCCATTACTTTCCATTCCATTCCATTCCATTCCTTTCCATTCCATTTGAATTCCATTCCATTCCATTCCATTCCATTCTATTCCATTCCATTCCATTCCATTCCGTTCCATTCCATTCTACTCGGGTTGATTGCATTCTATTCCATTCCATTCCATTCGATTCCATTCGATTCCATTCGATTCCATTCGATTCCATTCCATTCCATTCCATTCCATTCCATTCCATTGAATTCCCTTCCATTCCATTCCATTCCATTCCATTGAATTCCATTCCATTCCATTCCATTGCATTCCATTCCATTCCATTCCATTCCATTCCATTCCATTCCATTCCATTCCATTGAATTCCATTCCATTCCATTCCATTCCATTGAATTCCGTTCCTTTCCATTCCATTCCGTTCCGTTCCGTTCCGTTCCGTTCCGTTCCGTTCCGTTGCGTTCCGTTCCGTTCCGTTGCGTTCCGTTCCGTTCTACTCGGGTTGATTCCACTCCATTCCATTCCATTCCATTCCATTCCATTCCATTCCATTCCATTCCATTCCAGTCCATTCCATTCCATTCCATTCCATTCCATTTCATTGCATTCCATTCCATTCCATTCCATTCCATTCCATTCCTTTCCATTCCATTCCATTCCATTCCATTCCATTCCATTCCTTTCTACTCGTGTTGATTCCATTCCATTCCATTCCATTCCATTCCATTCCATTCCATTCCATTCCGTTCCATTCCATTCCATTCCCTTCCATTCCATTCCATTCCAATCCAATCCATTCTACTCGGGTTTATTCCATTCAATTCCATTCCATTCCATTCCATTCCTTTCCCTTCCATTCCATTCCATTCGGTTCCATTCGATTCCATTCGATTCCATTCCATTTCACTCCATTCCATTCCGTTCCGTTCCGTTCCGTTCCATTCCGTTCCGTTCCGTTCCGTTCCATTCCGTTGCATTCCATTCGGTTCCATTCGATTCCATTCGATTCCATTCCATTCCATTCCATTCCATTCCATTCCATTCCATTCCATTCCATTCCATTCCATTCCGTTCTACTCGGGTCCACTCCATTCCATTCCATTCCATTCTATTCCATTCGATTCCATTCGATTCCATTCCATTCGATTCCATTCCAATCCATTCCATTCCAATCCATTCCATTCTACTTGGGTTGATTCCATTCCATTGCATTCCATTCCATTCCATGCCCTTCCATTCCATTCCATTCGGTTCCGTTCGATTCCATTCGATTCCATTCCATTTCACTCCATTCCATTCCATTCCGTTCCGTTCCGTTCCGTTCCGTTCGGTTCCGTTCCGTTCTATTCGGGTTGATTCCATTCTATTCCACTCCACTCCATTCGATTCCTTTCGATTCCATTCGATTCCATTCCATTCCATTCCATTCCATTCCATTCCATTCCAATCCATTCCATTCTACTCGGGTTGATTCCATTCCATTCCATTCCGTTCCATTCCATTCCATTCCATTCCATTCCATTCCATTCCATTCCATTCCATTCCATTCGATTCCATTCCATTCCATTCCATTCCATTCCATTCCATTCCATTCAATTCCATTCCATTCCATTCCGTTCTACTCGGGTTCATTCCATTCCATTCCATTCCATTCCATTCTATTCCATGGAATTCCATTCGATTCCATTCCATTCCATTCCATTCCATTGCATTCCATTCCATTCCATTGCATTCCATTCCATTCCGTTTTACTCGGGTTGATTCCATTCCATTCCTTTCCATTCCATTCCATTCCATTCCGTTCTACTCGGGTTGATTCCATTCCATTCCATTCCATTCCATTCAATTCCATTCCATTCCATTCCATTCCATTCCATTCCATTCCGTTCGATTCCATTTCATTCCATTCCATTCCATTCCATTCCAATCCATTCCATTCTACTCGGGTTGATTCCATTCCATTCCATTCCATTCCATTCTATTCCATTCGATTCCATTCGATTCCATTTCATTCCATTCCATTCCATTCCATTCCAATCCATTCCATTCTACTCGAGTAGATTCCATTCCATTCCATTCTATTCCATTCCTTTCCCTTCCATTCCATTCCATTCAGTTCCATTCGTTTCCATTCGATTCCACTCCATTTCACTGCATTCCATTCCGTTCCGTTCCGTTCCGTTCTGTTCCATTCTATTCGGGTTGATTCCATTCTATTCCACTCCATTCCCTTCGATTCCATTCGATTCCATTCGATTCCATTCCATTCCATTCCATTCCATTCCATTCCATTCCATTCCCTTCCCTTCGCTTCTATTCTATTGAATTCCATTCCATTCCATTCCATTCCATTCGATTCCATTCGATTCCAATCGATTCCATTCGATTGCATTCGATTCCATTCGTTGCCATTCCATTCCATTCCATTGAATTCCATTCCGTTCCATTCCATTCCATTCCATTCCATTGAATTCCATTCCATTCCATTCCATTCCTTTCCATTCCATTGAATTCCATTCCATTCCATTCCATTCCATTCCATTCCATTCCATTGAATTCCATTCCATTCCATTCCATAGAATTCCGTTCCATTCCATTCCATTCCATTCCATTCCATTCCATTCCATTGAATTCCATTCCATTCCATTCCATAGAATTCCGTTCCATTCCATTCCATTCCATTCCATTCCATTCCATTCCATTGAATTCCATTCCGTTCCATTCCATTCCATTGAATTCCGTTCCATTCCACTCCATTCCATTCCGTTCCGTTCCGTTCCGTTCCGTTCCGTTCCGTTGCGTTCCGCTCCGTTCTACTCGGGTTGATTCCATTCTATTCCATTCCAGTCCATTCGATCCCATTCGATTCCATTCGATTCCACTCCATTCCATTCCATAGAATTCCATTCCATTCCATTCCATCCCATTCCATTCCACTGAATTCCATTCCATTCCATTCCATTCCATTCCACTCCATTGAATTCCATTCCATTCCATTCCATTCCATGGAATTCCATTCCATTCCATTCCATTCCATGGAAATCCATTCCATTCCATTCCATTCCATTCCATTCCATAGAATTCCATTCCATTCCATTCCATTCCATTGAATTCCGTTCCATTCCGTTCCATTCCGTTCCGTTCCGTTCCGTTCCGTTGCGTTCCGTTCCGTTCCGTTGTGTTCCGTTCCGTTCTACTCGGGTTGATTCCATTCTATTCCATTCCATTCCAATCCATTCCATTCCATTCCATTGAATTCCATTCCATTCCATTCCATTCCATTCCATTCCATTCCATTCCATTGAATTCCATTCCATTCCATTCCATTCCATTCCATTCCATTGAATTCCATTCCATTCCATTCCATTCCATGGAACTCCGTTCCATTCCATTCCATTCCGTTCCGTTCCGTCCCGTTCCGTTCCGTTCCGTTCCGTTCCGTTCCGTTCCGTTCTACTCGGGTTGATTCCATTCTATTCCATTCCATTCCATTCGATTCCATTCGATTCCATTCGATTCCACTCCATTCCATTCCATAGAATTCCATTCCATTCCATTCCATTCCATTGAATTCCATTCCATTCCATTCCATTCCATAGAATTCCATTCCATTCCATTCCATTCCATTGAATTCCATTCCATTCCATTCCATTCCATTCCATTCCATTCCATTCCATTCCATTCTACTGGTGTCCATTCCATTCCATTCCATTCCATTCCATTCCATTCCATTCCATTCCATTCCTTTCCATTCCATTTCATTCCATTGCATTCCATTCCATTCCATTCCGTTCCATTCCATTCCATTCCACTCCACTCCACTCCACTCCACTCCATTCCACTCCACTCCACTCCGGTACATTCCATTCCATTCCATTCCATTCCATTCCATTCCATTCCATTCCGTGCTTCTCGGGTACATTCCGTTCCGTTCCATTCCATTCCATTCCATTCCATTCCGTTCCAGTGCACTCTACTCCACTCCACTCCACTCCACTCCACTCCGGTACATTCCATTCCATTCCATTCCATTCCATTCCATTCCGTGCTTCTCGGGTACATTCCGTTCCGTTCCATTCCATTCCATTCCATTCCATTCCGTTCCAGTGCACTCTACTCCACTCCACTCCACTCCACTCCACTCTGGTACATTCCATTCCATTCCATTCCATTCCATTTCCATTCCCATTCCATTTCCATTCCCGTTCCATTTCCATTCCCGTTTCTTTTCCATTCCCGTTCCATTTCCATTCCAGTTCCATTACCATTCCCGTTCCATTTCCATTCCCGATCCATTTCCATTCCCGTTCCATTTCCATTCCCGTTCCATTTCCATTCCCGTTCCATTACCATTCCCGTTCCATTTCCGTTCCCGTTCCGTTTCCGTTCCCGTTCCATTTCCGTTCTCGTTCCGTTTCCGTTCCCGTTCCATTTCCATTCCCGTTCCATTTCCGTTCCCGTTCCATTTCCATTCCCGTTCCATTTCCATTCCCTTTCCATTTCCATTTCATTCCATTCCGTTCTGCTCGGGTACATTCCATTCCATTCCATTGCATTCCATTCCGTTCTGCTCCTGTCCATTCCATTCCATTCCATTCCGTTCCATTCCGTTCTACTCGGGTAGATTCCATTCCATTCCATTCCATTCCATTCCATTCCATTCCATTCCATTCCATTCTACTGGTGTCCATTCCATTCCATTCCATTCCATTCCATTCAATTCCATTCCATTCCATTCCATTCCATTGAATTCCATTCCATTCCATTCCATTCAATTGAATTCCGTTCCATTCCATTCCATTCCGTTCCGTTCCGTCCCGTTCCGTTCCGTTCCGTTCCGTTCCGTTGCGTTCCGTTCCGTTCTACTCGGGTTGATTAAATTCTATTCCATTCCATTCTATTCGATTCCATTCGATTCCAATCGATTCCATTCCATTCCATTCCATTCCATTGAATTCCATTCCATTCCATTCCATTCCATTGAATTCCATTCCATTCCATTCCATTCCATTCCATTCCATTCCATTCCATTCCATTCCATTCCATTCTACTGGTGTCCATTCCATTCCATTCCATTCCATTCCATTCCATTCCATTCCATTCCATTCCTTTCCATTCCATTGCATTCCATTGCATTCCATTCCATTCCATTCCGTTCCATTCCATTCCATTCCACTCCACTCCACTCCACTCCACTCCATTCCACTCCACTCCACTCCGGTACATTCCATTCCATTCCATTCCATTCCATTCCATTCCATTCCATTCCATTCCGTGCTTCTCGGGTACATTCCGTTCCGTTCCATTCCATTCCATTCCATTCCATTCCGTTCCAGTGCACTCTACTCCACTCCACTCCACTCCACTCCACTCCGGTACATTCCATTCCATTCCATTCCATTCCATTCCATTCCGTGCTTCTCGGGTACATTCCGTTCCGTTCCATTCCATTCCATTCCATTCCATTCCGTTCCAGTGCACTCTACTCCACTCCACTCCACTCCACTCCACTCTGGTACATTCCATTCCATTCCATTCCATTCCATTTCCATTCCCATTCCATTTCCATTCCCGTTCCATTTCCATTCCCGTTTCTTTTCCATTCCCGTTCCATTTCCATTCCAGTTCCATTACCATTCCCGTTCCATTTCCATTCCCGATCCATTTCCATTCCCGTTCCATTTCCATTCCCGTTCCATTTCCATTCCCGTTCCATTACCATTCCCGTTCCATTTCCGTTCCCGTTCCGTTTCCGTTCCCGTTCCATTTCCGTTCTCGTTCCGTTTCCGTTCCCGTTCCATTTCCATTCCCGTTCCATTTCCGTTCCCGTTCCATTTCCATTCCCGTTCCATTTCCATTCCCTTTCCATTTCCATTTCATTCCATTCCGTTCTGCTCGGGTACATTCCATTCCATTCCATTGCATTCCATTCCGTTCTGCTCCTGTCCATTCCATTCCATTCCATTCCGTTCCATTCCGTTCTACTCGGGTAGATTCCATTCCATTCCATTCCATTCCATTCCATTCCATTCCATTCCATTCCATTCCATTCCATTCTACTGGTGTCCATTCCATTACATTCCATTCCATTCCATTCCATTCCATTCCATTCCATTCCATTCCATTGAATTCCATTCCATTCCATTCCATTCAATTGAATACCGTTCCATTCCATTCCATTCCGTTCCGTTCCGTCCCGTTCCGTTCCGTTCCGTTCCGTTCCGTTGCGTTCCGTTCCGTTCTACTCGGGTTGATTAAATTCTATTCCATTCCATTCTATTCGATTCCATTCGATTCCAATCGATTCCATTCGATTCCATTCGATTCCATTGAATTCCATTCCATTCCATTCGATTCCATTGAATTCCATTCCATTCCATTCCATTCCATTCCATTCCATTCCATTCCATTCCATTCTACTGGTGTCCATTCCATTCCATTCCATTCCATTCCATTCCATTCCATTCCATTCCTTTCCATTCCATTGCATTCCATTGCATTCCATTCCATTCCATTCCGTTCCATTCCATTCCATTCCACTCCACTCCACTCCACTCCACTCCATTCCACTCCACTCCACTCCGGTACATTCCATTCCATTCCATTCCATTCCATTCCATTCCGTGCTTCTGGGGTACATTCCGTTCCGTTCCATTCCATTCCATTCCATTCCATTCCGTTCCAGTGCACTCTACTCCACTCCACTCCACTCCACTCCACTCCGGTACATTCCATTCCATTCCATTCCATTCCATTCCATTCCGTGCTTCTCGGGTACATTCCGTTCCGTTCCATTCCATTCCATTCCATTCCATTCCGTTCCAGTTCACTCTACTCCACTCCACTCCACTCCACTCCACTCTGGTACATTCCATTCCATTCCATTCCATTCCATTTCCATTCCCATTCCATTTCCATTCCCGTTCCATTTCCATTCCCGTTTCTTTTCCATTCCCGTTCCATTTCCATTCCAGTTCCATTACCATTCCCGTTCCATTTCCATTCCCGATCCATTTCCATTCCCGTTCCATTTCCATTCCCTTTCCATTTCCATTTCATTCCATTCCGTTCTGCTCGGGTACATTCCATTCCATTCCATTGCATTCCATTCCGTTCTGCTCCTGTCCATTCCATTCCATTCCATTCCGTTCCATTCCGTTCTACTCGGGTAGATTCCATTCCTTTCCATTCCATTCCATTCCATTCCATTCCATTCCATTCCATTCCATTCCATTCCATTCCATTCCATTCCATTCCATTCTACTGGTGTCCATTCCATTCCATTCCATTCCATTCCATTCCATTCCATTCCATTCCATTGAATTCCATTCCATTCCATTCCATTCAATTGAATTCCGTTCCATTCCATTCCATTCCGTTCCGTTCCGTCCCGTTCCGTTCCGTTCCGTTCCGTCCCGTTCCGTTCCGTTCCGTTCCGTTCCGTTGCGTTCCGTTCCGTTCTACTCGGGTTGATTAAATTCTATTCCATTCCATTCTATTCGATTCCATTCGATTCCAATCGATTCCATTCGATTCCATTCGATTCCATTGAATTCCATTCCATTCCATTCCATTCCATTGAATTCCATTCCATTCCATTCCATTCCATTCCATTCCATTCCATTCCATTCCATTCTACTGGTGTCCATTCCATTCCATTCCATTCCATTCCATTCCATTGCATTCCATTCCTTTCCATTCCATTGCATTCCATTGCATTCCATTCCATTCCATTCCGTTCCATTCCATTCCATTCCACTCCACTCCACTCCACTCCACTCCATTCCACTCCACTCCACTCCGGTACATTCCATTCCATTCCATTCCATTCCATTCCATTCCATTCCATTCCATTCCATTCCGTGCTTCTCGGGTACATTCCGTTCCGTTCCATTCCATTCCATTCCATTCCATTCCGTTCCAGTGCACTCTACTCCACTCCACTCCACTCCACTCCACTCCGGTACATTCCATTCCATTCCATTCCATTCCATTCCATTCCATTCCGTGCTTCTCGGGTACATTCCGTTCCGTTCCATTCCATTCCATTCCATTCCATTCCATTCCGTTCCAGTGCACTCTACTCCACTCCACTCCACTCCACTCCACTCTGGTACATTCCATTCCATTCCATTCCATTCCATTTCCATTCCCATTCCATTTCCATTCCCGTTCCATTTCCATTCCCGTTTCTTTTCCATTCCCGTTCCATTTCCATTCCAGTTCCATTACCATTCCCGTTCCATTTCCATTCCCGATCCATTTCCATTCCCGTTCCATTTCCATTCCCGTTCCATTTCCATTCCCGTTCCATTACCATTCCCGTTCCATTTCCGTTCCCGTTCCGTTTCCGTTCCCGTTCCATTTCCGTTCTCGTTCCGTTTCCGTTCCCGTTCCATTTCCATTCCCGTTCCATTTCCGTTCCCGTTCCATTTCCATTCCCGTTCCATTTCCATTCCCTTTCCATTTCCATTTCATTCCATTCCGTTCTGCTCGGGTACATTCCATTCCATTCCATTGCATTCCATTCCGTTCTGCTCCTGTCCATTCCATTCCATTCCATTCCGTTCCATTCCGTTCTACTCGGGTAGATTCCATTCCATTCCATTCCATTCCATTCCATTCCATTCCATTCCATTCCATTCCATTCCATTCCATTCTACTGGTGTCCATTCCATTCCATTCCATTCCATTCCATTCCATTCCATTCCATTCCATTGAATTCCATTCCATTCCATTCCATTCAATTGAATTCCGTTCCATTCCATTCCATTCCGTTCCGTTCCGTCCCGTTCCGTTCCGTTCCGTTCCGTTCCGTTGCGTTCCGTTCCGTTCTACTCGGGTTGATTAAATTCTATTCCATTCCATTCTATTCGATTCCATTCGATTCCAATCGACTCCATTCGATTCCATTCGATTCCATTGAATTCCATTCCATTCCATTCCATTCCATTGAATTCCGTTGCATTATATTCCATTCCGTCCGTTCCGTCCCGTTCCGTTCCGTTCCGTTCCGTTGCGTGCCGTTCCGTTCTACTCGGGTTGATTCCATTCCATTCCATTCCATTCCATTCCATTCCATTCCATTGAATTCCATTCCATTCCATTCCATTCCGTTCTACTCGGGTTGATTCCATTCTATTCCATTCCATTCCATTCGATCTCATTCGATTCCATTCGATTCCATTCGATTCCACTCCATTCCATTCCATTGAATTCCATTCCATTCCATTCCATTCCATTCCATTCCATTGAATTCCATTCCATTCCATTCCATTCCATTCCATTCCATTCCATTCCATTCCATTGAATACCATTCCATTCCATTGAATTCCATTCCATTCCATTCCATTCCATTCCATTCCATTCCATTCCATTCCATTGAATTCCATTCCATTCCATTCCATTCCATTCCATTCCATTGAATTCCATTCCATTCCATTCCATTCCATGGAATTCCGTTCCATTCCATTCCATTCCGTTCCGTTCCGTCCCGTTCCGTTCCGTTCCGTTCCGTTGCGTTCCGTTCCGTTCTACTCGGGTTGATTCCATTCTATTCCATTCCATTCCATTCGATTCCATTCGATTCCATTCGATTCCACTCCATTCCATTCCATAGAATTCCATTCCATTCCATTCCATTCCATTGAATTCCATTCCATTCCATTCCATTCCATAGAATTCCATTCCATTCCATTCCATTCCATTGAATTCCATTCCATTCCATTCCATTCCATTCCATTCCATTCCATTCCATTCCATTCCATTCCATTCTACTGGTGTCCATTCCATTCCATTCCATTCCATTCCATTCCATTCCATTCCATTCCATTCCATTCCTTTCCATTCCATTGCATTCCATTGCATTCCATTCCATTCCATTCCGTTCCATTCCATTCCATTCCACTCCACTCCACTCCACTCCACTCCATTCCACTCCACTCCACTCCGGTACATTCCATTCCATTCCATTCCATTCCATTCCATTCCATTCCATTCCGTGCTTCTAGGGTACATTCCGTTCCGTTCCATTCCATTCCATTCCATTCCATTCCGTTCCAGTGCACTCTACTCCACTCCACTCCACTCCACTCCACTCCGGTACATTCCATTCCATTCCATTCCATTCCATTCCATTCCATTCCATTTCCATTCCCATTCCATTTCCATTCCCGTTCCATTTCCATTCCCGTTTCTTTTCCATTCCCGTTCCATTTCCATTCCAGTTCCATTACTATTCCCGTTCCATTTCCATTCCCGATCCATTTCCATTCCCGTTCCTTTTCCATTCCCGTTCCATTTCCATTCCCGTTCCGTTACCATTCCCGTTCCATTTCCGTTCCCGTTCCGTTTCCGTTCCCGTTCCATTTCCGTTCTCGTTCCGTTTCCGTTCCCGTTCCATTTCCATTCCCGTTCCATTTCCGTTCCCGTTCCATTTCCATTCCCGTTCCATTTCCATTCCCTTTCCATTTCCATTTCATTCCATTCCGTTCTGCTCGGGTACATTCCATTCCATTCCTTTGCATTCCATTCCGTTCTGCTCCTGTCCATTCCATTCCATTCCATTCCGTTCCATTCCGTTCTACTCGGGTAGATTCCATTCCATTCCATTCCATTCCATTCCATTCCATTCCATTCCATTCCATTCCATTCTACTGGTGTCCATTCCATTCCATTCCATTCCATTCCATTCCATTCCATTCCATTCCATTGCATTCCATTCCATTCCATTCCATTCCATTCCATTCCGTTCCGTTCTACTCGGTTACATTCCATTCAATTCCATTCCATTCCGTTCTACTCGGGTAGATTCCATTCCATTCCATTCCATTCCTTTCCATTCCATTGCATTCCATTGCATTGCATTGCACTCAATTCCATTCCATTCCATTCCATTCCATTCCATTCCATTCCGTTCTGTTCAACTCGGTTACATTCCATTCAATTACATTCCATTCCGTTCTACTCGGTTACATTCCATTAAATTCCATTCCATTCCATTCCAATCCATTCCATTCCATTCCATTCCGTTCTACTCGGGTGCATTCCATTCCATTCCATTCCATTCCATTCCATTACATTCCATTCCATTCCGTTCTACTTTGTTACATTCCATTCCATTCCATTCCATTCCATTCCATTCCATTCCATTCCATTCCATTCCATTCCGTTCTACTCGGGTTGATTCCACTCTATTCCATTCCATTCTATTCCATTCCATTCCACCCCATTCCATTCCATTGAATTCCATTCCATTCCATTCCATTCCATTCCATTCCATTCCATGGAATTCCATTCCATTCCATTCCATTCCATTCCATTGAATTCCATTCCATTCCATTCCATTCAATTGAATTCCGTTCCATTCCATTCCATTCCGTTCCGTTCCGTCCCGTTCCGTTCCGTTCCGTTGCGTTCCGTTCCGTTCTACTCGGGTTGATTAAATTCTATTCCATTCCATTCTATTCGATTCCATTCGATTCCAATCGATTCCATTCGATTCCATTCGATTCCATTGAATTCCATTCCATTCCATTCCATTCCATTGAATTCCGTTGCATTATATTCCATTCCGTTCCGTTCCGTCCCGTTCCGTTCCGTTCCGTTCCGTTGCGTGCCGTTCCGTTCTACTCGGGTTGATTCCATTCCATTCCATTCCATTCCATTCCATTCCATTCCATTCCATTCCATTGAATTCCATTCCATTCCATTCCATTCCATTCCATTCCATTCCATTCCATTCCATTCCGTTCTACTCGGGTTGATTCCATTCTATTCCATTCCATTCCATTCGATCTCATTCGATTCCATTCGATTCCATTCGATTCCACTCCATTCCATTCCATTGAATTCCATTCCATCCCATTCCATTCCATTCCATTCCATTGAATTCCATTCCATTCCATTCCATTCCATTCCATTCCATTCCATTCCATTCCATTCCATTCCATTCCATTCCATTGAATTCCATTCCATTCCATTGAATTCCATTCCATTCCATTCCATTCCATTGAATTCCGTTCCATTCCATTCCATTCCATTCCATTCCATTGAATTCCATTCCATTCCATTCCATAGAATTCCGTTCCATTCCATTCCATTCCATTCCATTCCATTCCATTCCATTCCATTCCATTGAATTCAATTCCATTCCATTCCATTCCTTTCCATTGAATTCCATTCTGTTCCATTCCATTCCTTTGAATTCCGTTCCATTCCATTCCATTCCATTCCTTTCCGTTCCGTTCCGTTCCGTTCCGTTCCGTTGCGTTCCGCTCCGTTTTACTCGGGTTGATTCCATTCTATTCCATTCCATTCCATTCGATCCCATTCGATTCCATTCGATTCCATTCGATTCCATTCGATTCCACTCCATTCCATTCCATAGAATTCCATTCCATTCCATTCCATTTGAATTCCATTCCATTCCATTCCATTCCATTCCATTCCATTCCATTCCATTCCATTCCATTGAATTCCATTCCATCCCATTCCATTCCATTGAATTCCGTTCCTTTCCATTCCATTCCGTTCCGTTCCGTTCCGTTCCGTTCCGTTGCGTTCCGTTCCGTTCCGTTGCGTTCCGTTCCGTTCTACTCGGGTTGATTCCATTCTATTCCATTCAATTCCATTCCATTCCATTCCATTCCATTCCATCCCATTCCATTGAATTCCATTCCATTCCATTCCATTCCATTGAATTCCGTTCCATTCCATTCCATACCCTTCTGTTCCGTCCCGTTCCGTTCCGTTCCGTTCCGTTGCGTGCCGTTCCGTTCTACTCAGGTTGATTACATTCTATTCCATTCCATTCCATTCGATTCCATTCGATTCCAATCGATTCCATTCGATTGCATTCGATTCCATTCGTTGCCATTCCATTCCATTCCATTGAATTCCATTCCGTTCCATTCCATTCCATTCCATTCCATTGAATTCCATTCCATTCCATTCCATTCTTTCCATTCCATTGAATTCCATTCCATTCCATTCCATTCCATTCCATTCCATTCCATTCCATTCCATTCCATAGAATTCCGTTCCATTCCATTCCATTCCATTCCATTCCATTCCATTGAATTCCATTCCGTTCCATTCCATTCCATTGAATTCCGTTCCATTCCACTCCATTCCATTCCGTTCCGTTCCGTTCCGTTCCGTTCCGTTCCGTTGCGTTCCGCTCCGTTCTACTCGGGTTGATTCCATTCTATTCCATTCCAGTCCATTCGATCCCATTCGATTCCATTCGATTCCATTCGATTCCATTCGATTCCACTCCATTCCATTCCATAGAATTCCATTCCATTCCATTCCATCCCATTCCATTCCATGGAATTCCATTCCATTCCATTCCATTCCATTCCATTCCATTCCATTGAATTCCATTCCATTCCATTCCATTCCATGGAATTCCATTCCATTCCATTCCATTCCATGGAATTCCATTCCATTCCATTCCATTCCATGGAATTCCATTCCATTCCATTCCATTCCATTCCATAGAATTCCATTCCATTCCATTCCATTCCATGGAATTCCATTCCATTCCATTCCATTCCATGGAATTCCATTCCATTCCATTCCATTCCATTCCATAGAATTCCATTCCATTCCATTCCATTCCATTGAATTCCGTTCCATTCCGTTCCATTCCGTTCCGTTCCGTTCCGTTCCGTTGCGTTCCGTTCCGTTCCGTTGTGTTCCGTTCCGTTCTACTCGGGTTGATTCCATTCTATTCCATTCCATTCCAATCCATTCCATTCCATTCGATTCAATTGAATTCCATTCCATTCCATTCCATTCCATGGAATTCCGTTCCATTCCATTCCATTCCGTTCCGTTCCGTCCCGTTCCGTTCCGTTCCGTTCCGTTGCGTTCCGTTCCGTTCTACTCGGGTTGATTCAATTCTATTCCATTCCATTCCATTCGATTCCATTCGATTCCATTCGATTCCACTCCATTCCATTCCATAGAATTCCATTCCATTCCATTCCATTCCATTGAATTCCTTTCCATTCCATTCCATTCCATTGAAATCCATTCCATTCCATTCCATTCCATTCCATTGAATTCCATTCCATTCCATTCCATTCCATTCCATTCCATTCCATTCCATTCCATTCTACTGGTGTCCATTCCATTCCATTCCATTCCATTCCCTTCCATTCCATTCCTTTCCATTCCATTTCATTCCATTGCATTCCATTCCATTCCATTCCATTCCACTCCACTCCACTCCACTCCACTCCATTCCACTCCACTCCACTCCGGTACATTCCATTCCATTCCATTCCATTCCATTCCGTGCTTCTCGGGTACATTCCGTTCCGTTCCATTCCATTCCATTCCATTCCATTCCGTTCCAGTGCACTCTACTCCACTCCACTCCACTCCACTCCACTCCGGTACATTCCATTCCATTCCATTCCATTCCATTTCCATTCCCATTCCATTTCCATTCCCGTTCCATTTCCATTCCCGTTTCTTTTCCATTCCCGTTCCATTTCCATTCCAGTTCCATTACCATTCCCGTTCCATTTCCATTCCCGATCCATTTCCATTCCCGTTCCTTTTCCATTCCCGTTCCATTTCCATTCTCGTTCCGTTACCATTCCCGTTCCATTTCAGTTCCCGTTCCATTTCCATTCCCGTTCCATTTCCATTCCCTTTCCATTTCCATTTCATTCCATTCCGTTCTGCTCGGGTACATTCCATTCCATTCCATTGCATTCCATTCCGTTCTGCTCCTGTCCATTCCATTCCATTCCATTCCGTTCCATTCCGTTCTACTCGGGTAGATTCCATTCCATTCCATTCCATTCCATTCCATTCCTTTCCATTCCATTCCATTCCATTCCATTCTACTGGTGTCCATTCCATTCCATTCCATTCCATTCCATTCCATTCCATTCCATTGCATTCCATTCCATTCCATTCCATTCCATTCCGTTCCGTTCTACTCGGTTACATTCCATTCAATTCCATTCCATTCCGTTCTACTCGGGTAGATTCCATTCCATTCCATTCCATTCCTTTCCATTCCATTGCATTCCATTGCATTGCATTGCACTCAATTCCATTCCATTCCATTCCATTCCATTCCATTCCATTCCATTCCATTCCGTTCCATTCAACTCGGTTACATTCCATTCAATTACATTCCATTCCGTTCTACTCGGTTACATTCCATTCCATTCCATTCCATTCCATTCCAATCCATTCCATTCCATTCCATTCCGTTCTACTCGGGTTGATTCCATTCTTTTCCATTACATTCCATTCGATCCCATTTGATTCCATTCGATTCCATTCAATTCCATTCGATTCCATTCCATTCCACTCCATTCCATTCCATTGAATTCCATTCCATTCCATTCCATTCCATTCCATTCCTATTCATTCCATTCTACTCGGGTTGATTCCATTCCATTCCAATCCATTCCATTCCATTCCATTCCATTGAATTCCATTCCATTCCATTCCATTCCATTCCATACCATTCCATTCCATTGAATTCCATTCCATTCCTTTCCATTCCATTCCACTCCATTCCATTCCACTCCACTCCACTCCACTCCACTCCACTCCATTCCATTCCCTTCCATTCCATTCAATTGAATTGCATTGAATTCCATTCCATTCCATTCCATAACATTTCATTCCATTCCATTCCATTCCATTCCATTCCACTCCATTCCATTCCGTTCTACTCGGGTTGATTCCATTCTATTCCATTCCATTTCATTCGATTCCATTAGATTCCATTCGATTCCATTCGATTCCATTCCATTCCACTCCATTCCATTCCATTGAATTCCATTCCATTCCATTCCATTCCTATTCATTCCATTCTACTCGGGTTGATTCCATTCCATTCCAATCCATTCCATTCCATTCCATTCCATTGAATTCCATTCCATTCCATTCCATTCCATTCCATTCCATTGAATTCCATTCCATTCCATTCCATTCCATTCCACTCCATTCCATTCCACTCCACTCCACTCCACTCCACTCCACTCCATTCCATTCCCTTCCATTCCATTCAATTGAATTGCATTGAATTCCATTCCATTCCATTCCATAACATTTCATTCCATTCCATTCCATTCCATTCCATTCCATTCCATTCCATTCCGTTCTACTCGGGTTGATTCCATTCTATTCCATTCCATTTCATTCGATTCCATTAGATTCCATTCGATTCCATTCGATTCCATTCGTTTCCATTCCATTCCATTCCATTCTTTTCCATTGAATTCCATTCCATTCCATTCCATTCCATTCCATTCCATTGCATTCCATTCCATCGAATTCCATTGAATTCCATTCCATTCCATGGAATTCCATTCCATTCCATTCCATTCCATTCCATAGAATTCCATTCCATTCCATTCCATTCCATTGAATTCCGTTCCATTCCATTCCATTCCGTTCCGTTCCGTTCCGTTCCGTTCCGTTGCGTTCCGTTCCGTTCCGTTGTGTTCCGTTCCATTCTACTCGGGTTGATTCCATTCTATTCCATTCCATTCCAATCCATTCCATTCCATTCCATTCCATTCCATTCCATTCCATTCCATTGAATTCCATTCCATTCCATTCCATTCCATTCCATTCCATTGAATTCCATTCCATTCCATTCCATTCCATGGAATTCCGTTCCATTCCATTCCATTCCGTTCCGTTCCGTCCCGTTCCGTTCCGTTCCGTTCCGTTGCGTTCCGTTCCGTTCTACTCGGGTTGATTCCATTCTATTCCATTCCATTCCATTCGATTCCATTCGATTCCATTCGATTCCACTCCATTCCATTCCATAGAATTCCATTCCATTCCATTCCATTCCATTGAATTCCATTCCATTCCATTCCATTCCATTCCATTCCATTCCATTCCATTCCATTCTACTGGTGTCCATTCCATTCCATTCCATTCCATTCCATTCCATTCCATTCCTTTCCATTCCATTGCATTCCATTGCATTCCATTCCATTCCATTCCATTCCATTCCATTCCATTCCATTCCACTCCACTCCACTCCACTCCACTCCATTCCACTCCACTCCACTCCGGTACATTCCATTCCATTCCATTCCATTCCATTCCATTCCATTCCGTGCTATTCGGGTACATTCCGTTCCGTTCCATTCCATTCCATTCCATTCCATTCCGTTCCAGTGCACTCTACTCCACTCCACTCCACTCCACTCCACTCCGGTACATTCCATTCCATTCCATTCCATTTCCATTCCCATTCCATTTCCATTCCCGTTCCATTTCCATTCCCGTTCCATTTCCGTTCCCGTTCCATTTCCATTCCCGTTCCATTTCCATTCCCTTTCCATTTCCATTTCATTCCATTCCGTTCTGCTCGGGTACATTCCATTCCATTCCATTGCATTCCATTCCGTTCTGCTCCTGTCCATTCCATTCCATTCCATTCCGTTCCATTCCGTTCTACTCGGGTAGATTCCATTCCATTCCATTCCATTCCATTCCATTCCATTCCATTCCATTCCATTCTACTGGTGTCCATTCCATTCCATTCCATTCCATTCCATTCCATTCCATTCCATTCCATTCCATTCCATTCCATTCTACTCGGGTTGATTCCATTCTATTCCATTCCATTCCATTCGATCCCATTCGATTCCATTCGATTCCGTTCCATTCCATTCCATTCCATTCCATTCCATTGAATTCCATTCCATTCCATTCCATTGAATTCCGTTCCATTCCATTCCATTCCGTTCCGTTCCGTCCCGTTCCATTCCATTCCGTTCCGTTGCGTGCCGTTCTGTTCTACTCGGGATGATTCCATTCTATTCCATTCCATTCCATTCCATTCCATTCGATTCCAATTGATTCCATTCGATTCCATTCGATTCCATTCCATTCCATTCCATTGAATTCCATTCCGTTCCACTCCATTCCATTCCATTCCATTGAATTCCATTCCAATCCGTTCCATTCCATTCCATTCCATTGAATTCCATTCCATTCCATTCCATTCCATTCCATTGAATTCCATTCCATTCCATTCCATTCCATTCCATTGAATTCCATTCCATTCCATTCCATAGAATTCCGTTCCATTACTTTCCATTCCATTCCATTCCATTCCTTTCCATTCCATTTGAATTCCATTCCATTCCATTCCATTCCATTCTATTCCATTCCATTCCATTCCATTCCGTTCCATTCCATTCTACTCGGGTTGATTGCATTCTATTCCATTCCATTCCATTCGATTCCATTCGATTCCATTCGATTCCATTCGATTCCATTCCATTCCATTCCATTCCATTCCATTCCATTGAATTCCCTTCCATTCCATTCCATTCCATTCCATTGAATTCCATTCCATTCCATTCCATTGCATTCCATTCCATTCCATTCCATTCCATTCCATTCCATTCCATTCCATTCCATTGAATTCCATTCCATTCCATTCCATTCCATTGAATTCCGTTCCTTTCCATTCCATTCCGTTCCGTTCCGTTCCGTTCCGTTCCGTTCCGTTCCGTTGCGTTCCGTTCCGTTCCGTTGCGTTCCGTTCCGTTCTACTCGGGTTGATTCCACTCCATTCCATTCCATTCCATTCCATTCCATTCCATTCCATTCCATTCCATTCCAGTCCATTCCATTCCATTCCATTCCATTCCATTTCATTGCATTCCATTCCATTCCATTCCATTCCATTCCATTCCTTTCCATTCCATTCCATTCCATTCCATTCCATTCCATTCCTTTCTACTCGTGTTGATTCCATTCCATTCCATTCCATTCCATTCCATTCCATTCCATTCCATTCCGTTCCATTCCATTCCATTCCCTTCCATTCCATTCCATTCCAATCCAATCCATTCTACTCGGGTTTATTCCATTCAATTCCATTCCATTCCATTCCATTCCTTTCCCTTCCATTCCATTCCATTCGGTTCCATTCGATTCCATTCGATTCCATTCCATTTCACTCCATTCCATTCCGTTCCGTTCCGTTCCGTTCCATTCCGTTCCGTTCCGTTCCGTTCCATTCCGTTGCATTCCATTCGGTTCCATTCGATTCCATTCGATTCCATTCCATTCCATTCCATTCCATTCCATTCCATTCCATTCCATTCCATTCCATTCCATTCCGTTCTACTCGGGTCCACTCCATTCCATTCCATTCCATTCTATTCCATTCGATTCCATTCGATTCCATTCCATTCGATTCCATTCCAATCCATTCCATTCCAATCCATTCCATTCTACTTGGGTTGATTCCATTCCATTGCATTCCATTCCATTCCATGCCCTTCCATTCCATTCCATTCGGTTCCGTTCGATTCCATTCGATTCCATTCCATTTCACTCCATTCCATTCCATTCCGTTCCGTTCCGTTCCGTTCCGTTCGGTTCCGTTCCGTTCTATTCGGGTTGATTCCATTCTATTCCACTCCACTCCATTCGATTCCTTTCGATTCCATTCGATTCCATTCCATTCCATTCCATTCCATTCCATTCCATTCCAATCCATTCCATTCTACTCGGGTTGATTCCATTCCATTCCATTCCGTTCCATTCCATTCCATTCCATTCCATTCCATTCCATTCCATTCCATTCCATTCCATTCGATTCCATTCCATTCCATTCCATTCCATTCCATTCCATTCCATTCCATTCAATTCCATTCCATTCCATTCCGTTCTACTCGGGTTCATTCCATTCCATTCCATTCCATTCCATTCTATTCCATGGAATTCCATTCGATTCCATTCCATTCCATTCCATTCCATTGCATTCCATTCCATTCCATTGCATTCCATTCCATTCCGTTTTACTCGGGTTGATTCCATTCCATTCCTTTCCATTCCATTCCATTCCATTCCGTTCTACTCGGGTTGATTCCATTCCATTCCATTCCATTCCATTCAATTCCATTCCATTCCATTCCATTCCATTCCATTCCATTCCGTTCGATTCCATTTCATTCCATTCCATTCCATTCCATTCCAATCCATTCCATTCTACTCGGGTTGATTCCATTCCATTCCATTCCATTCCATTCTATTCCATTCGATTCCATTCGATTCCATTTCATTCCATTCCATTCCATTCCATTCCAATCCATTCCATTCTACTCGAGTAGATTCCATTCCATTCCATTCTATTCCATTCCTTTCCCTTCCATTCCATTCCATTCAGTTCCATTCGTTTCCATTCGATTCCACTCCATTTCACTGCATTCCATTCCGTTCCGTTCCGTTCCGTTCTGTTCCATTCTATTCGGGTTGATTCCATTCTATTCCACTCCATTCCCTTCGATTCCATTCGATTCCATTCGATTCCATTCCATTCCATTCCATTCCATTCCATTCCATTCCATTCCATTCCCTTCCCTTCGCTTCTATTCTATTGAATTCCATTCCATTTCATTCCATTCCATTCCATTCCTATCCATTCCATTCTACTCGGGTTGATTCCATTCCATTCCATTCCATTCCATTCCATTCCATTCCATTCCATTCCATTCCATTCCATTGAATTCCATTCCATTCCATTCCATTCCATTGAATTCCGTTCCTTTCCATTCCATTCCGTTCCGTTCCGTTCCGTTCCGTTCCGTTCCGTTCCGTTGCGTTCCGTTCCGTTCCGTTGCGTTCCGTTCCGTTCTACTCGGGTTGATTCCACTCCATTCCATTCCATTCCATTCCATTCCATTCCATTCCATTCCATTCCATTCCATTCCATTTCATTCCAGTCCATTCCATTCCATTCCATTCCATTCCATTTCATTGCATTCCATTCCATTCCATTCCATTCCATTCCATTCCATTCCATTCCATTCCATTCCATTCCTTTCTACTCGTGTTGATTCCATTCCATTCCATTCCATTCCATTCCATTCCATTCCATTCCATTCCATTCCATTCCCTTCCATTCCATTCCATTCCAATCCAATCCATTCTACTCGGGTTTATTCCATTCAATTCCATTCCATTCCATTCCGTTCCGTTCCGTTCCGTTCCATTCCGTTGCATTCCATTCGGTTCCATTCGATTCCATTCGATTCCATTCCATTCCATTCCATTCCATTCCATTCCATTCCATTCCATTCCATTCCATTCCATTCCATTCCATTCCATTCCATTCCATTCCGTTCTACTCGGGTCCACTCCATTCCATTCCATTCCATTCCATTCCATTCCATTCCATTCCATTCCATTCCGTTCTACTCGGGTCCACTCCATTCCATTCCATTCCATTCCATTCCATTCTATTCCATTCGATTCCATTAGATTCCATTCCATTCGATTCCATTCCAATCCATTCCATTCCAATCCATTCCATTCTACTTGGGTTGATTCCATTCCATTCCATTCCATTCCATTCCATGCCCTTCCATTCCATTCCATTCGGTTCCGTTCGATTCCATTCAATTCCATTCCATTTCACTCCATTCCATTCCATTCCGTTCCGTTCCGTTCCGTTCCGTTCGGTTCCGTTCCGTTCTATTCGGGTTGATTCCATTCTATTCCACTCCACTCCATTCGATTCCTTTCGATTCCATTCGATTCCATTCCATTCCATTCCATTCCATTCCATTCCATTCCATTCCATTCCATTCCATTTCATTCTATTCCATTCCATTCCATTCCATTCCAATCCATTCCATTCTACTCGGGTTGATTCCATTCCATTCCATTCCGTTCAATTCCATTCCATTCCATTCCATTCCATTCCATTCCATTCCATTCCATTCCATTCCATTCCATTCCATTCCATTCCAATCCATTCCATTCTACTCGGGTTGATTCCATTCCATTCCTTTCCATTCCATTCCATTCCCTTCCATTCCATTCCATTCGGTTCCATTCGATTCCATTCGATTCCATTCCATTTCACTCCATTCCATTCCGTTCCGTTCCGTTCCGTTCCGTTCCGTTCCGTTCCGTTCCATTCCATTCCGTTCTACTCGGGTTGATTCCATTCTATTCCACTCCATTCCATTCGATTCCATTCGATTCCATTCCATTCCATTCCATTCCATTCCATTCCATTCCATTCCATTCCATTCCAATCCATTCCTTTCTTCTCGGGTTGATTCCATTCCATTCCATTCCATTCCATTCCATTCCATTCCATTCCATTCCATTCCATTCCATTCCATTCTACTCCATTCCATTCCATTCGATTCCATTCCATTCCATTCCTTTCTGTTCCATTCCATTCGATTCCATTCCATTCCATTCCATTCCGTTCTACTCGGGTTCATTCCATTCCATTCCATTCCTTTCCATTCTATTGCATTGAATTCCTTTCCATTCCATTCCAATCCATTCCTTTCTTCTCGGGTTGATTCCATTCCATTCCATTCCATTCCATTCCATTCGATTCCATTCGATTCCATTCCATTCCATTCCATTCTACTCCATTCCTTTCCATTCTATTCCATTCCATTCCATTCCATTCCGTTCCATTCCATTCGATTCCAATCGATTCCATTCCATTCCATTCCATTCCATTCCGTTCTACTCGCGTTCATTCCATTCCATTCCATTCCATTCCATTCCATTGCATTCCATTCCATTCTACTCGGGTTGATTCCATTCGATTCCATTCCATTCCATTCCATTCAATTCCATTCGATTCCATTCGATTCCATTCCATTCCATTCCAATCCATTCCATTCTACCCGGGTTGATTCCATTCCACTCCATTCCATTCAATTCCATTCCATTCCATTCCGTTCAACTCGGGTTCATTCCATTCCATTCCATTCCATTCCATTCCATTCTATTCCATTGAATTCCATTCCATTCCATTCCATTCCATTCCATTCCATTCCATTCCATTGAATTCCATTGAATTACATTCCATTCCATTCCATGGAATTCCATTCCATTCCACTCCATTCCATTCCACTCCACTCCACTCCACTCCACTCCACTGCACTCCACTCCACTCCATTCCATTCCATTCCATTCCATTGAATTCCATTGAATTCCATTCCATTGAATTCCATTCCGTTCTGTTCCGTTCCGTTCCGTTCCGTTCCGCTCTACTCGGGTTGATTCCATTCTATTCCATTCCATTCCATTCGATTCCATTCGATTCCATCCGATTCCATTCGATTCCATTCGATTCCATTCCATTCCATTCCATTCCATTCCATTCCATTCCATTCCATTCCATTCCATTGAATTCCATTCCATTCCATTCCATTCCATTCCATTCCATTCCATTGAATTCCATTCCATTCCTTTCCATTCCATTCCACTCCATTCCATTCCACTCCACTCCACTCCACTCCACTCCACTAAACTCCACTCCATTCCATTCCATTCCATTCCATTGAATTCCATTGAATTCCATTCCATTGAATTCCATTGAATTCAATTCCATTGAATTCCATTCCATTCCATTCCATTCCATTCCATTCTATTCCATTCCATTGAATTCCATTCCGTTCCGTTCCGTTCCGTTCCGTTCCGCTCTACTCGGATTGATTCCATTCTATTCCATTCCATTCCATTCGATTCCATTCGATTCCATTCGATTCCATTCGATTCCATTCGATTCCATTCCATTCCATTCCATTCCATTCCATTCCATTCCATTCCATTGAATTCCATTCCATTCCATTCCATTCCATTCCATTCTATTCCATTCCATTGAATTCCATTCCATTCCTTTCCATTCCATTCCACTCCATTCCATTCCACTCCACTCCACTCCACTCCACTCCACTCCACTAAACTCCACTCCATTCCATTCCATTCCATTCCATTGAATTCCATTGAATTCCATTCCATTGAATTCCATTCCATTGAATTCCATTCCATTCCATTCCATTCCATTCCATTCCATTCCATTGATTTCCATTCCATTCCATTCCATTCCATTCCATTCCATTCCATTCCATTGAATACCATTCCATTCCATTGAATTCCATTCAATTCCATTCCATTCCATTCCATTCCATTCCATTGAATTCCATTCCATTCCATTGAATTCCATTCCATTCCATTCCATTCCATTGAATTCCGTTCCATTCCATTCCATTCCATTCCATTCCATTGAATTCCATTCCATTCCATTCCATAGAATTCCGTTCCATTCCATTCCATTCCATTCCATTCCATTCCATTCCATTCCATTCCATTCCATTGAATTCAATTCCATTTCATTCCATTCCTTTCCATTGAATTCCATTCTGTTCCATTCCATTCCTTTGAATTCCGTTCCATTCCATTCCATTCCATTCCTTTCCTTTCCGTTCCGTTCCGTTCCGTTCCGTTGCGTTCCGCTCCGTTCTACTCGGGTTGATTCCATTCTATTCCATTCCATTCCATTCGATCCCATTCGATTCCATTCGATTCCATTCGATTCTATTCGATTCCACTCCATTCCATTCCATAGAATTCCATTCCATTCCATTCCATTTGAATTCCATTCCATTCCATTCCATTGAATTCCATTCCATTCCATTCCATTCCATTGAATTCCATTCCATTCCATTCCATTCCATTGAATTCCGTTCCTTTCCATTCCATTCCGTTCCGTTCCGTTCCGTTCCGTTCCGTTGCGTTCCGTTCCGTTCCTTTGCGTTCCGTTCTACTCGGGTTGATTCCATTCTATTCCATTCCATTCCATTCCATTCCATTCCATTCCATGCCATTCCATTCCATTCCATTGAATTCCATTCCATTCCATTC
Source organism: Gorilla gorilla gorilla (assembly GCF_029281585.2). Taxonomy (NCBI): domain Eukaryota; kingdom Metazoa; phylum Chordata; class Mammalia; order Primates; family Hominidae; genus Gorilla; species Gorilla gorilla. The sequence continues at coordinate 10,804,738 of NC_073236.2, read as the reverse complement.
CATTCCATTGAATTCCGTTCCATTCCATTCCATACCCTTCCGTTCCGTCCCGTTCCGTTCCGTTCCGTTCCGTTGCGTGCCGTTCCGTTCTACTCAGGTTGATTACATTCTATTCCATTCCATTCCATTCGATTCCATTCGATTCCAATCGATTCCATTCGATTGCATTCGATTCCATTCGTTGCCATTCCATTCCATTCCATTGAATTCCATTCCGTTCCATTCCATTCCATTCCATTCCATTGAATTCCATTCCATTCCATTCCATTCCTTTCCATTCCATTGAATTCCATTCCATTCCATTCCATTCCATTCCATTCCATTCCATTGAATTCCATTCCATTCCATTCCATAGAATTCCGTTCCATTCCATTCCATTCCATTCCATTCCATTCCATTCCATTGAATTCCATTCCATTCCATTCCATAGAATTCCGTTCCATTCCATTCCATTCCATTCCATTCCATTCCATTCCATTGAATTCCATTCCGTTCCATTCCATTCCATTGAATTCCGTTCCATTCCACTCCATTCCATTCCGTTCCGTTCCGTTCCGTTCCGTTCCGTTCCGTTGCGTTCCGCTCCGTTCTACTCGGGTTGATTCCATTCTATTCCATTCCAGTCCATTCGATCCCATTCGATTCCATTCGATTCCACTCCATTCCATTCCATAGAATTCCATTCCATTCCATTCCATCCCATTCCATTCCACTGAATTCCATTCCATTCCATTCCATTCCATTCCACTCCATTGAATTCCATTCCATTCCATTCCATTCCATGGAATTCCATTCCATTCCATTCCATTCCATGGAAATCCATTCCATTCCATTCCATTCCATTCCATTCCATAGAATTCCATTCCATTCCATTCCATTCCATTGAATTCCGTTCCATTCCGTTCCATTCCGTTCCGTTCCGTTCCGTTCCGTTGCGTTCCGTTCCGTTCCGTTGTGTTCCGTTCCGTTCTACTCGGGTTGATTCCATTCTATTCCATTCCATTCCAATCCATTCCATTCCATTCCATTGAATTCCATTCCATTCCATTCCATTCCATTCCATTCCATTCCATTCCATTGAATTCCATTCCATTCCATTCCATTCCATTCCATTCCATTGAATTCCATTCCATTCCATTCCATTCCATGGAACTCCGTTCCATTCCATTCCATTCCGTTCCGTTCCGTCCCGTTCCGTTCCGTTCCGTTCCGTTCCGTTCCGTTCCGTTCTACTCGGGTTGATTCCATTCTATTCCATTCCATTCCATTCGATTCCATTCGATTCCATTCGATTCCACTCCATTCCATTCCATAGAATTCCATTCCATTCCATTCCATTCCATTGAATTCCATTCCATTCCATTCCATTCCATAGAATTCCATTCCATTCCATTCCATTCCATTGAATTCCATTCCATTCCATTCCATTCCATTCCATTCCATTCCATTCCATTCCATTCCATTCTACTGGTGTCCATTCCATTCCATTCCATTCCATTCCATTCCATTCCTTTCCATTCCATTTCATTCCATTGCATTCCATTCCATTCCATTCCGTTCCATTCCATTCCATTCCACTCCACTCCACTCCACTCCACTCCATTCCACTCCACTCCACTCCGGTACATTCCATTCCATTCCATTCCATTCCATTCCATTCCATTCCATTCCGTGCTTCTCGGGTACATTCCGTTCCGTTCCATTCCATTCCATTCCATTCCATTCCATTCCGTTCCAGTGCACTCTACTCCACTCCACTCCACTCCACTCCACTCCGGTACATTCCATTCCATTCCATTCCATTCCATTCCATTCCGTGCTTCTCGGGTACATTCCGTTCCGTTCCATTCCATTCCATTCCATTCCATTCCGTTCCAGTGCACTCTACTCCACTCCACTCCACTCCACTCCACTCTGGTACATTCCATTCCATTCCATTCCATTCCATTTCCATTCCCATTCCATTTCCATTCCCGTTCCATTTCCATTCCCGTTTCTTTTCCATTCCCGTTCCATTTCCATTCCAGTTCCATTACCATTCCCGTTCCATTTCCATTCCCGATCCATTTCCATTCCCGTTCCATTTCCATTCCCGTTCCATTTCCATTCCCGTTCCATTACCATTCCCGTTCCATTTCCGTTCCCGTTCCGTTTCCGTTCCCGTTCCATTTCCGTTCTCGTTCCGTTTCCGTTCCCGTTCCATTTCCATTCCCGTTCCATTTCCGTTCCCGTTCCATTTCCATTCCCGTTCCATTTCCATTCCCTTTCCATTTCCATTTCATTCCATTCCGTTCTGCTCGGGTACATTCCATTCCATTCCATTGCATTCCATTCCGTTCTGCTCCTGTCCATTCCATTCCATTCCATTCCGTTCCATTCCGTTCTACTCGGGTAGATTCCATTCCATTCCATTCCATTCCATTCCATTCCATTCCATTCCATTCCATTCTACTGGTGTCCATTCCATTCCATTCCATTCCATTCCATTCAATTCCATTCCATTCCATTCCATTCCATTGAATTCCATTCCATTCCATTCCATTCAATTGAATTCCGTTCCATTCCATTCCATTCCGTTCCGTTCCGTCCCGTTCCGTTCCGTTCCGTTCCGTTCCGTTGCGTTCCGTTCCGTTCTACTCGGGTTGATTAAATTCTATTCCATTCCATTCTATTCGATTCCATTCGATTCCAATCGATTCCATTCCATTCCATTCCATTCCATTGAATTCCATTCCATTCCATTCCATTCCATTGAATTCCATTCCATTCCATTCCATTCCATTCCATTCCATTCCATTCCATTCCATTCCATTCCATTCTACTGGTGTCCATTCCATTCCATTCCATTCCATTCCATTCCATTCCATTCCATTCCTTTCCATTCCATTGCATTCCATTGCATTCCATTCCATTCCATTCCGTTCCATTCCATTCCATTCCACTCCACTCCACTCCACTCCACTCCATTCCACTCCACTCCACTCCGGTACATTCCATTCCATTCCATTCCATTCCATTCCATTCCATTCCATTCCATTCCGTGCTTCTCGGGTACATTCCGTTCCGTTCCATTCCATTCCATTCCATTCCATTCCGTTCCAGTGCACTCTACTCCACTCCACTCCACTCCACTCCACTCCGGTACATTCCATTCCATTCCATTCCATTCCATTCCATTCCGTGCTTCTCGGGTACATTCCGTTCCGTTCCATTCCATTCCATTCCATTCCATTCCGTTCCAGTGCACTCTACTCCACTCCACTCCACTCCACTCCACTCTGGTACATTCCATTCCATTCCATTCCATTCCATTTCCATTCCCATTCCATTTCCATTCCCGTTCCATTTCCATTCCCGTTTCTTTTCCATTCCCGTTCCATTTCCATTCCAGTTCCATTACCATTCCCGTTCCATTTCCATTCCCGATCCATTTCCATTCCCGTTCCATTTCCATTCCCGTTCCATTTCCATTCCCGTTCCATTACCATTCCCGTTCCATTTCCGTTCCCGTTCCGTTTCCGTTCCCGTTCCATTTCCGTTCTCGTTCCGTTTCCGTTCCCGTTCCATTTCCATTCCCGTTCCATTTCCGTTCCCGTTCCATTTCCATTCCCGTTCCATTTCCATTCCCTTTCCATTTCCATTTCATTCCATTCCGTTCTGCTCGGGTACATTCCATTCCATTCCATTGCATTCCATTCCGTTCTGCTCCTGTCCATTCCATTCCATTCCATTCCGTTCCATTCCGTTCTACTCGGGTAGATTCCATTCCATTCCATTCCATTCCATTCCATTCCATTCCATTCCATTCCATTCCATTCCATTCTACTGGTGTCCATTCCATTACATTCCATTCCATTCCATTCCATTCCATTCCATTCCATTCCATTCCATTCCATTGAATTCCATTCCATTCCATTCCATTCAATTGAATACCGTTCCATTCCATTCCATTCCGTTCCGTTCCGTCCCGTTCCGTTCCGTTCCGTTCCGTTCCGTTGCGTTCCGTTCCGTTCTACTCGGGTTGATTAAATTCTATTCCATTCCATTCTATTCGATTCCATTCGATTCCAATCGATTCCATTCGATTCCATTCGATTCCATTGAATTCCATTCCATTCCATTCGATTCCATTGAATTCCATTCCATTCCATTCCATTCCATTCCATTCCATTCCATTCCATTCCATTCTACTGGTGTCCATTCCATTCCATTCCATTCCATTCCATTCCATTCCATTCCATTCCTTTCCATTCCATTGCATTCCATTGCATTCCATTCCATTCCATTCCGTTCCATTCCATTCCATTCCACTCCACTCCACTCCACTCCACTCCATTCCACTCCACTCCACTCCGGTACATTCCATTCCATTCCATTCCATTCCATTCCATTCCGTGCTTCTGGGGTACATTCCGTTCCGTTCCATTCCATTCCATTCCATTCCATTCCGTTCCAGTGCACTCTACTCCACTCCACTCCACTCCACTCCACTCCGGTACATTCCATTCCATTCCATTCCATTCCATTCCATTCCGTGCTTCTCGGGTACATTCCGTTCCGTTCCATTCCATTCCATTCCATTCCATTCCGTTCCAGTTCACTCTACTCCACTCCACTCCACTCCACTCCACTCTGGTACATTCCATTCCATTCCATTCCATTCCATTTCCATTCCCATTCCATTTCCATTCCCGTTCCATTTCCATTCCCGTTTCTTTTCCATTCCCGTTCCATTTCCATTCCAGTTCCATTACCATTCCCGTTCCATTTCCATTCCCGATCCATTTCCATTCCCGTTCCATTTCCATTCCCTTTCCATTTCCATTTCATTCCATTCCGTTCTGCTCGGGTACATTCCATTCCATTCCATTGCATTCCATTCCGTTCTGCTCCTGTCCATTCCATTCCATTCCATTCCGTTCCATTCCGTTCTACTCGGGTAGATTCCATTCCTTTCCATTCCATTCCATTCCATTCCATTCCATTCCATTCCATTCCATTCCATTCCATTCCATTCCATTCCATTCCATTCTACTGGTGTCCATTCCATTCCATTCCATTCCATTCCATTCCATTCCATTCCATTGAATTCCATTCCATTCCATTCCATTCAATTGAATTCCGTTCCATTCCATTCCATTCCGTTCCGTTCCGTCCCGTTCCGTTCCGTTCCGTTCCGTCCCGTTCCGTTCCGTTCCGTTCCGTTCCGTTGCGTTCCGTTCCGTTCTACTCGGGTTGATTAAATTCTATTCCATTCCATTCTATTCGATTCCATTCGATTCCAATCGATTCCATTCGATTCCATTCGATTCCATTGAATTCCATTCCATTCCATTCCATTCCATTGAATTCCATTCCATTCCATTCCATTCCATTCCATTCCATTCCATTCCATTCCATTCTACTGGTGTCCATTCCATTCCATTCCATTCCATTCCATTCCATTGCATTCCATTCCTTTCCATTCCATTGCATTCCATTGCATTCCATTCCATTCCATTCCGTTCCATTCCATTCCATTCCACTCCACTCCACTCCACTCCACTCCATTCCACTCCACTCCACTCCGGTACATTCCATTCCATTCCATTCCATTCCATTCCATTCCATTCCATTCCATTCCATTCCGTGCTTCTCGGGTACATTCCGTTCCGTTCCATTCCATTCCATTCCATTCCATTCCGTTCCAGTGCACTCTACTCCACTCCACTCCACTCCACTCCACTCCGGTACATTCCATTCCATTCCATTCCATTCCATTCCATTCCATTCCGTGCTTCTCGGGTACATTCCGTTCCGTTCCATTCCATTCCATTCCATTCCATTCCATTCCGTTCCAGTGCACTCTACTCCACTCCACTCCACTCCACTCCACTCTGGTACATTCCATTCCATTCCATTCCATTCCATTTCCATTCCCATTCCATTTCCATTCCCGTTCCATTTCCATTCCCGTTTCTTTTCCATTCCCGTTCCATTTCCATTCCAGTTCCATTACCATTCCCGTTCCATTTCCATTCCCGATCCATTTCCATTCCCGTTCCATTTCCATTCCCGTTCCATTTCCATTCCCGTTCCATTACCATTCCCGTTCCATTTCCGTTCCCGTTCCGTTTCCGTTCCCGTTCCATTTCCGTTCTCGTTCCGTTTCCGTTCCCGTTCCATTTCCATTCCCGTTCCATTTCCGTTCCCGTTCCATTTCCATTCCCGTTCCATTTCCATTCCCTTTCCATTTCCATTTCATTCCATTCCGTTCTGCTCGGGTACATTCCATTCCATTCCATTGCATTCCATTCCGTTCTGCTCCTGTCCATTCCATTCCATTCCATTCCGTTCCATTCCGTTCTACTCGGGTAGATTCCATTCCATTCCATTCCATTCCATTCCATTCCATTCCATTCCATTCCATTCCATTCCATTCCATTCCATTCCATTCCATTCTACTGGTGTCCATTCCATTCCATTCCATTCCATTCCATTCCATTCCATTCCATTCCATTGAATTCCATTCCATTCCATTCCATTCAATTGAATTCCGTTCCATTCCATTCCATTCCGTTCCGTTCCGTCCCGTTCCGTTCCGTTCCGTTCCGTTCCGTTGCGTTCCGTTCCGTTCTACTCGGGTTGATTAAATTCTATTCCATTCCATTCTATTCGATTCCATTCGATTCCAATCGACTCCATTCGATTCCATTCGATTCCATTGAATTCCATTCCATTCCATTCCATTCCATTGAATTCCGTTGCATTATATTCCATTCCGTCCGTTCCGTCCCGTTCCGTTCCGTTCCGTTCCGTTGCGTGCCGTTCCGTTCTACTCGGGTTGATTCCATTCCATTCCATTCCATTCCATTCCATTCCATTCCATTGAATTCCATTCCATTCCATTCCATTCCGTTCTACTCGGGTTGATTCCATTCTATTCCATTCCATTCCATTCGATCTCATTCGATTCCATTCGATTCCATTCGATTCCACTCCATTCCATTCCATTGAATTCCATTCCATTCCATTCCATTCCATTCCATTCCATTGAATTCCATTCCATTCCATTCCATTCCATTCCATTCCATTCCATTCCATTCCATTGAATACCATTCCATTCCATTGAATTCCATTCCATTCCATTCCATTCCATTCCATTCCATTCCATTCCATTCCATTGAATTCCATTCCATTCCATTCCATTCCATTCCATTCCATTGAATTCCATTCCATTCCATTCCATTCCATGGAATTCCGTTCCATTCCATTCCATTCCGTTCCGTTCCGTCCCGTTCCGTTCCGTTCCGTTCCGTTGCGTTCCGTTCCGTTCTACTCGGGTTGATTCCATTCTATTCCATTCCATTCCATTCGATTCCATTCGATTCCATTCGATTCCACTCCATTCCATTCCATAGAATTCCATTCCATTCCATTCCATTCCATTGAATTCCATTCCATTCCATTCCATTCCATAGAATTCCATTCCATTCCATTCCATTCCATTGAATTCCATTCCATTCCATTCCATTCCATTCCATTCCATTCCATTCCATTCCATTCCATTCCATTCTACTGGTGTCCATTCCATTCCATTCCATTCCATTCCATTCCATTCCATTCCATTCCATTCCATTCCTTTCCATTCCATTGCATTCCATTGCATTCCATTCCATTCCATTCCGTTCCATTCCATTCCATTCCACTCCACTCCACTCCACTCCACTCCATTCCACTCCACTCCACTCCGGTACATTCCATTCCATTCCATTCCATTCCATTCCATTCCATTCCATTCCGTGCTTCTAGGGTACATTCCGTTCCGTTCCATTCCATTCCATTCCATTCCATTCCGTTCCAGTGCACTCTACTCCACTCCACTCCACTCCACTCCACTCCGGTACATTCCATTCCATTCCATTCCATTCCATTCCATTCCATTCCATTTCCATTCCCATTCCATTTCCATTCCCGTTCCATTTCCATTCCCGTTTCTTTTCCATTCCCGTTCCATTTCCATTCCAGTTCCATTACTATTCCCGTTCCATTTCCATTCCCGATCCATTTCCATTCCCGTTCCTTTTCCATTCCCGTTCCATTTCCATTCCCGTTCCGTTACCATTCCCGTTCCATTTCCGTTCCCGTTCCGTTTCCGTTCCCGTTCCATTTCCGTTCTCGTTCCGTTTCCGTTCCCGTTCCATTTCCATTCCCGTTCCATTTCCGTTCCCGTTCCATTTCCATTCCCGTTCCATTTCCATTCCCTTTCCATTTCCATTTCATTCCATTCCGTTCTGCTCGGGTACATTCCATTCCATTCCTTTGCATTCCATTCCGTTCTGCTCCTGTCCATTCCATTCCATTCCATTCCGTTCCATTCCGTTCTACTCGGGTAGATTCCATTCCATTCCATTCCATTCCATTCCATTCCATTCCATTCCATTCCATTCCATTCTACTGGTGTCCATTCCATTCCATTCCATTCCATTCCATTCCATTCCATTCCATTCCATTGCATTCCATTCCATTCCATTCCATTCCATTCCATTCCGTTCCGTTCTACTCGGTTACATTCCATTCAATTCCATTCCATTCCGTTCTACTCGGGTAGATTCCATTCCATTCCATTCCATTCCTTTCCATTCCATTGCATTCCATTGCATTGCATTGCACTCAATTCCATTCCATTCCATTCCATTCCATTCCATTCCATTCCGTTCCGTTCAACTCGGTTACATTCCATTCAATTACATTCCATTCCGTTCTACTCGGTTACATTCCATTAAATTCCATTCCATTCCATTCCAATCCATTCCATTCCATTCCATTCCGTTCTACTCGGGTACATTCCATTCCATTCCATTCCATTCCATTCCATTCCATTCCATTCCATTCCGTTCTACTTTGTTACATTCCATTCCATTCCATTCCATTCCATTCCATTCCATTCCATTCCATTCCATTCCATTCCGTTCTACTCGGGTTGATTCCACTCTATTCCATTCCATTCTATTCCATTCCATTCCACCCCATTCCATTCCATTGAATTCCATTCCATTCCATTCCATTCCATTCCATTCCATTCCATGGAATTCCATTCCATTCCATTCCATTCCATTCCATTGAATTCCATTCCATTCCATTCCATTCAATTGAATTCCGTTCCATTCCATTCCATTCCGTTCCGTTCCGTCCCGTTCCGTTCCGTTCCGTTGCGTTCCGTTCCGTTCTACTCGGGTTGATTAAATTCTATTCCATTCCATTCTATTCGATTCCATTCGATTCCAATCGATTCCATTCGATTCCATTCGATTCCATTGAATTCCATTCCATTCCATTCCATTCCATTGAATTCCGTTGCATTATATTCCATTCCGTTCCGTTCCGTCCCGTTCCGTTCCGTTCCGTTCCGTTGCGTGCCGTTCCGTTCTACTCGGGTTGATTCCATTCCATTCCATTCCATTCCATTCCATTCCATTCCATTCCATTCCATTCCATTGAATTCCATTCCATTCCATTCCATTCCATTCCATTCCATTCCATTCCATTCCATTCCATTCCGTTCTACTCGGGTTGATTCCATTCTATTCCATTCCATTCCATTCGATCTCATTCGATTCCATTCGATTCCATTCGATTCCACTCCATTCCATTCCATTGAATTCCATTCCATCCCATTCCATTCCATTCCATTCCATTGAATTCCATTCCATTCCATTCCATTCCATTCCATTCCATTCCATTCCATTCCATTCCATTCCATTCCATTGAATTCCATTCCATTCCATTGAATTCCATTCCATTCCATTCCATTCCATTGAATTCCGTTCCATTCCATTCCATTCCATTCCATTCCATTGAATTCCATTCCATTCCATTCCATAGAATTCCGTTCCATTCCATTCCATTCCATTCCATTCCATTCCATTCCATTCCATTCCATTGAATTCAATTCCATTCCATTCCATTCCTTTCCATTGAATTCCATTCTGTTCCATTCCATTCCTTTGAATTCCGTTCCATTCCATTCCATTCCATTCCTTTCCGTTCCGTTCCGTTCCGTTCCGTTCCGTTGCGTTCCGCTCCGTTTTACTCGGGTTGATTCCATTCTATTCCATTCCATTCCATTCGATCCCATTCGATTCCATTCGATTCCATTCGATTCCATTCGATTCCACTCCATTCCATTCCATAGAATTCCATTCCATTCCATTCCATTTGAATTCCATTCCATTCCATTCCATTCCATTCCATTCCATTCCATTCCATTCCATTCCATTGAATTCCATTCCATCCCATTCCATTCCATTGAATTCCGTTCCTTTCCATTCCATTCCGTTCCGTTCCGTTCCGTTCCGTTCCGTTGCGTTCCGTTCCGTTCCGTTGCGTTCCGTTCCGTTCTACTCGGGTTGATTCCATTCTATTCCATTCAATTCCATTCCATTCCATTCCATTCCATTCCATCCCATTCCATTGAATTCCATTCCATTCCATTCCATTCCATTGAATTCCGTTCCATTCCATTCCATACCCTTCTGTTCCGTCCCGTTCCGTTCCGTTCCGTTCCGTTGCGTGCCGTTCCGTTCTACTCAGGTTGATTACATTCTATTCCATTCCATTCCATTCGATTCCATTCGATTCCAATCGATTCCATTCGATTGCATTCGATTCCATTCGTTGCCATTCCATTCCATTCCATTGAATTCCATTCCGTTCCATTCCATTCCATTCCATTCCATTGAATTCCATTCCATTCCATTCCATTCTTTCCATTCCATTGAATTCCATTCCATTCCATTCCATTCCATTCCATTCCATTCCATTCCATTCCATTCCATAGAATTCCGTTCCATTCCATTCCATTCCATTCCATTCCATTCCATTGAATTCCATTCCGTTCCATTCCATTCCATTGAATTCCGTTCCATTCCACTCCATTCCATTCCGTTCCGTTCCGTTCCGTTCCGTTCCGTTCCGTTGCGTTCCGCTCCGTTCTACTCGGGTTGATTCCATTCTATTCCATTCCAGTCCATTCGATCCCATTCGATTCCATTCGATTCCATTCGATTCCATTCGATTCCACTCCATTCCATTCCATAGAATTCCATTCCATTCCATTCCATCCCATTCCATTCCATGGAATTCCATTCCATTCCATTCCATTCCATTCCATTCCATTCCATTGAATTCCATTCCATTCCATTCCATTCCATGGAATTCCATTCCATTCCATTCCATTCCATGGAATTCCATTCCATTCCATTCCATTCCATGGAATTCCATTCCATTCCATTCCATTCCATTCCATAGAATTCCATTCCATTCCATTCCATTCCATGGAATTCCATTCCATTCCATTCCATTCCATTGAATTCCGTTCCATTCCATTCCATTCCGTTCCGTTCCGTTCCGTTCCGTTCCGTTGCGTTCCGTTCCGTTCCGTTGTGTTCCGTTCCGTTCTACTCGGGATGATTCCATTCTATTCCATTCCATTCCAATCCATTCCATTCCATTCCATTGAATTCCATTCCATTCCATTCCATTCCATTCCATTCCATTCCATTCCATTGAATTCCATTCCATTCCATTCCATTCCATTCCATTCCATTCCATTCCATGCCATTGAATTCCATTCCATTCCAATCCATTCCATGGAATTCCGTTCCATTCCATTCCATTCCGTTCCGTTCCGTCCCGTTCCGTTCCGTTCCGTTCCGTTGCGTTCCGTTCCGTTCTACTCGGGTTGATTCCATTCTATTCCATTCCATTCCATTCGATTCCATTCGATTCCATTCGATTCCACTCCATTCCATTCCATAGAATTCCATTCCATTCCATTCCATTCCATTGAATTCCATTCCATTCCATTCCATTCCATTGAATTCCATTCCATTCCATTCCATTCCATTGAATTCCATTCCATTCCATTCCATTCCATTCCATTCCATTCCATTCCATTCCATTCCATTCTACTGTTGTCCATTCCATTCCATTCCATTCCATTCCATTCCATTCCATTCCATTCCATTCCATTCCTTTCCATTCCATTGCATTCCATTGCATTCCATTCCATTCCATTCCATTCCATTCCATTCCATTCCATTCCACTCCACACCACTCCACTCCACTCCATTCCACTCCACTCCACTCCGGTACATTCCATTCCATTCCATTCCATTCCATTCCATTCCATTCCATTCCATTCCATTCCATTCCGTGCTTCTCGGGTACATTCCGTTCCGTTCCATTCCATTCCATTCCATTCCATTCCGTTCCAGTGCACTCTACTCCACTCCACTCCACTCCACTCCGGTACATTCCATTCCATTCCATTCCATTCCATTCCATTCCATTTCCATTCCCATTCCATTTCCATTCCCGTTCCATTTCCATTCCCGTTTCTTTTCCATTCCCGTTCCATTTCCATTCCCGTTCCATTACCATTCCCGTTCCATTTCCATTCCCGATCCATTTCCATTCCCGTTCCTTTTCCATTCCCGTTCCATTTCCATTCCTGTTCCGTTACCATTCCCGTTCCATTTCCGTTCCCGTTCCGTTTCCATTCCCGTTCCATTTCCGTTCTCGTTCCGTTTCCGTTCCCGTTCCATTTCCATTCCCGTTCCATTTCCGTTCCCGTTCCATTTCCATTCCCGTTCCATTTCCATTCCCTTTCCATTTCCATTTCATTCCATTCCGTTCTGCTCGGGTACATTCCATTCCATTCCATTGCATTCCATTCCGTTCTGCTCCTGTCCATTCCATTCCATTCCATTCCGTTCCATTCCGTTCTACTCGGGTAGATTCCATTCCATTCCATTCCATTCCATTCCATTCCATTCTACTGGTGTCCATTCCATTCCATTCCATTCCATTCCATTCCATTCCATTGCATTCCATTCCATTCCATTCCATTCCATTCCGTTCCGTTCTACTCGGTTACATTCCATTCCATTCCATTCCATTCCGTTCTACTCGGGTAGATTCCATTCCATTCCATTCCATTCCTTTCCATTCCATTGCATTCCATTGCATTGCATTGCACTCAATTCCATTCCATTCCATTCCATTCCATTTTATAGAATTCCGTTCCATTCCATTCCATTCCATTCCATTCCATTCCATTCCATTCCATTCCATTCCATTCCATTCCATTCTACTCGGGTTGATTGCATTCTATTCCATTCCATTCCATTCGATTCCATTCGATTCCATTCGATTCCATTCGATTCCATTCCATTCCATTCCATTCCATTCCATTCCATTGAATTCCATTCCATTCCATTCAATTCCATTCCATTGAATTCCATTCCATTCCATTCCATTCCATTCCATTCCATTCCATTCCATTGAATTCCATTCCGTTCCATTCCATTCCATTGAATTCCGTTCCATTCCACTCCATTCCATTCCGTTCCGTTCCGTTGCGTTCCGTTCCCTTCCGTTGCGTTCCGCTCCGTTCTACTCGGGTTGATTCCATTCTATTCCATTCCAGTCCGTTCGATCCCATTCGATTCCATTCGATTCCATTCGATTCCATTCGATTCCACTCCATTCCATTCCATAGAATTCCATTCCATTCCATTCCATTCCATTGAATTCCGTTCCATTCCATTCCATTCCGTTCCGTTCCGTCCCGTTCCATTCCATTCCGTTCCGTTGCGTGCCGTTCTGTTCTACTCGGGATGATTCCATTCTATTCCATTCCATTCCATTCCATTCCATTCGATACCAATTGATTCCATTCGATTCCATTCGATTCCATTCCATTCCATTCCATTGAATTCCATTCCGTTCCACTCCATTCCATTCCATTCCATTGAATTCCATTCCAATCCATTCCATTCCATTCCATTCCATTGAATTCCATTCCATTCCATTCCATTCCATTCCATAGAATTCCATTCCATTCCATTCCATTCCATTCCATTGAATTCCATTCCATTCCATTCCATGGAATTCCGTTCCATTCCATTCCATTCCATTCCATTCCATTCCATTCCATTCCATTTGAATTCCATTCCATTCCATTCCATTCCATTCTATTCCATTCCATTCCATTCCATTCCATTCCATTCCATTCCATTCCATTCTACTCGGGTTGATTGCATTCTATTCCATTCCATTCCATTCGATTCCACTCGATTCCATTCGATTCCATTCCATTCCATTCCATTGAATTCCATTCCATTCCATTCCATTCCATTCCATTGCATTCCATTCCATTCCATTCCATTCCATTCCATTCCATTCCATTCCATTCCATTTGAATTCCATTCCATTCCATTCCATTCCATTCCATTCCATTCCATTCCATTCCATTCCATTTGAATTCCATTCCATTCCAATCCATTCCATTCCATTCCATTCCATTCCATTCCATTCCATTCCATTCCATTGAATTCCATTCCATTCCATTCCATTCCATTCCATTGAATTCCATTCCATTCCATTCCATTCCATTCCATTCCATTCCATTCCATTCCATAGAATTCCATTCCGTTCCATTCCATTCCATTGAATTCCGTTCCATTCCACTCCATTCCATTCCGTTCCGTTCCGTTCCGTTCCCTTCCGTTGCGTTCCGCTCCGTTCTACTCGGGTTGATTCCATTCTATTCCATTCCAGTCCATTCGATCCCATTCGATTGCATTCGATTCCATTCGATTCCATTCGATTCCACTCCATTCCATTCCATACAATTCCATTCCATTCCATTCCATTCCATTCCATTCCATTCCATTCCATTCCATTCCATTGAATTCCATTCCATTCCATTCCATTCCATGGAATTCCATTCCATTCCATTCCATTCCAATCCATAGAATTCCATTCTATTCCATTCCATTCCATTGAATTCCGTTCCATTCCATTCCATTCCTTTCCGTTCCGTTCCGTTCCGTTCCGTTGCGTTCCGTTCCGTTCCGTTGTGTTCCGTTCCGTTCTACTCGTGTTGATTCCATTCTATTCCATTCCATTCCAATCCATTCCATTCCATTCCATTCCATTCCGTTCCGTTCCATTCCATTCCATTCCATTCCATTCCATTGAATTCCATTCCATTCCATTCCATTCCATGGAATTCCGTTCCATTCCACTCCATTCCATTCCGTTCCGTTCCGTTCCGTTCCGTTCCCTTCCGTTGCGTTCCGCTCCGTTCTACTCGGGTTGATTCCATTCTATTCCATTCCAGTCCATTCGATCCCATTCGATTGCATTCGATTCCATTCGATTCCATTCGATTCCACTCCATTCCATTCCATAGAATTCCATTCCATTCCATTCCATTCCATTCCCTTCCATTCCATTCCATTGAATTCCATTCCATTCCATTCCATTCCATGGAATTCCATTCCATTCCATTCCATTCCAATCCATAGAATTCCATTCCATTCCATTCCATTCCATTGAATTCCGTTCCATTCCATTCCATTCCGTTCCGTTCCGTTCCGTTCCGTTCCGTTGTGTTCCGTTCCGTTCCGTTGTGTTCCGTTCCGTTCTACTCGGGTTGATTCCATTCTATTCCATTCCATTCCAATCCATTCCATTCCATTCCATTCCATTCCATTCCATTCCATTCCATTCCATTCCATTCCATTCCATTGAATTCCATTCCATTCCATTCCATTCCATGGAATTCCGTTCCATTCCATTCCATTCCGTTCCGTTCCATCCCGTTCCATTCCGTTCCGTTCCGTTGCGTTCCGTTCCGTTCTACTAGGGTTGATTCCATTCTATTCCATTCCATTCCATTCGATTCCATTCGATTCCATTCGATTCCACTCCATTCCATTCCATAGAATTCCATTCCATTCCATTCCATTCCATTGAATTCCATTCCATTCCATTCCATTCCATTGAATTCCATTCCATTCCATTCCATTCCATTGAATTCCATTCCATTCCATTCCATTCCATTCCATTCCATTCCATTCCATTCCATTCCATTCTACTGGTGTCCATTCCATTCCATTCCATTCCATTCCATTCCATTCCATTCCTTTCCATTCCATTGCATTCCATTGCATTCCATTCCATTCCATTCCATTCCATTCCATTCCATTCCATTCCACTCCACTCCACTCCACTCCACTCCATTCCACTCCACTCCACTCCGGTACATTCCATTCCATTCCATTCCATTCCATTCCATTCCATTCCGTGCTTCTCGGGTACATTCCGTTCCGTTCCATTCCATTCCATTCCATTCCATTCCATTCCATTCCGTTCCAGTGCACTCTACTCCACTCCACTCCACTCCACTCCACTCCGGTACATTCCATTCCATTCCATTCCATTCCATTCCATTCCATTTCCATTCCCATTCCATTTCCATTCCCGTTCCATTTCCATTCCCGTTTCTTTTCCATTCCCGTTCCATTTCCATTCCAGTTCCATTACCATTCCCGTTCCATTTCCATTCCCGATCCATTTCCATTCCCGTTCCATTTCCATTCCCGTTCCATTTCCATTCCCGTTCCGTTACCATTCCCGTTCCATTTCCGTTCCCGTTCCGTTTCCGTTCCCGTTCCATTTCCGTTCTCGTTCCGTTTCCGTTCCCGTTCCATTTCCATTCCCGTTCCATTTCCGTTCCCTTTCCATTTCCATTCCCGTTCCATTTCCATTCCCTTTCCATTTCCATTTCATTCCATTCCATTCTGCTCGGGTACATTCCATTCCATTCCATTGCATTCCATTCCGTTCTGTTCCTGTCCATTCCATTCCATTCCATTCCGTTCCATTCCGTTCTACTCGGGTAGATTCCATTCCATTCCATTCCATTCCATTCCATTCCATTCCATTCCATTCCATTCTACTGGTGTCCATTCCATTCCATTCCATTCCATTCCATTCCATTCCATTCCATTCCATTCCATTGCATTCCATTCCATTCCATTCCATTCCGTTCCGTTCTACTCGGTTACATTCCATTCAATTCCATTCCATTCCGTTCTACTCGGGTAGATTCCATTCCATTCCATTCCATTCCTTTCCATTCCATTGCATTCCATTGCATTGCATTGCACTCAATTCCATTCCATTCCATTCCATTCCATTCCATTCCATTCCATTCCATTCCATTCCGTTCCGTTCAACTCGGTTACATTCCATTCAATTACATTCCATTCCGTTCTACTCGGTTACATACCATTCCATTCCATTCCATTCCATTCCAATCCATTCCATTCCATTCCATTCCGTTCTACTCGTGTACATTCCATTCCATTCCATTCCATTCCATTCCATTCCATTCCATTCCATTCCATTCCGTTCTACTTTGGTACATTCCATTCCATTCCATTCCATTCCATTCCATTCCATTCCATTCCATTCCATTCCATTCCATTCCATTCTACTCAGGTTGATTCCATTCTATTCCATTCCATTCCATTCCATTCCATTCCATTCCATTCCATTCGATTCCATTCCATTCCATTCCATAGAATTCCATTCCATTCCATTCCATTCCATTCCATGGAATTCCATTCCATTCCATTCCATTCCATTCCATTCCATTCCATTCCATTGAATTCCATTCCGTTCCATTCCATTCCATTGAATTCCATTCCATTCCATTCCATTCCATTCCATTCCATTCCATTGAATTCCATTCCATTGAATTCCATTCCATTCCATTCCATTCCATTGAATTCCATTCCATTCCATTCCATTCCATTCCATTCCATTGAATTCCATTCCATTCCATTCCATTCCATTCCATAGAATTCCATTCCGTTCCCTTCCATTCCATTGAATTCCGTTCCATTCCATTCCATTCCATTCCATTCCATTCCATTCCATTGAATTCCATTCCATTCCATTCCATAGAATTCCATTCCGTTCCATTCCATTCCATTCCATTCAATTCCATTCCATTCCATTCCATTCCATTCCATTTGAATTCCATTCCGTTCCATTCCATTCCATTCCCTTCCATTCCATTCCATTCCATTCTACTCGGGTTGATTCCATTCTATTCCATTCCATTCCATTCGATTCCATTCGATTCGATTCGATTCCATTCCATTCCATTCCATTCCATTCCGTTCTACTCGGGTTGATTCCATTCTATTCCATTCCATTCCATTCGATTCCATTCGATTCCATTCGATTCCATTCGATTCCATTCCATTCCATAGAATTCCATTCCATTCCATTCCATTCCATTCCATTGAATTCCATTCCATCCCATTCCATTCCATTCCATTCCATTGAATTCCATTCCATTCCATTCCATTCCATTCCATTCCATTCCATTCCATTCCATTCCATTCCATTCCATTCCATTGAATTCCATTCCATTCCATTGAATTCCATTCCATTCCATTCCATTCCATTGAATTCCGTTCCATTCCATTCCATTCCATTCCATTCCATTGAATTCCATTCCATTCCATTCCATAGAATTCCGTTCCATTCCATTCCATTCCATTCCATTCCATTCCATTCCATTCCATTCCATTGAATTCAATTCCATTCCATTCCATTCCTTTCCATTGAATTCCATTCTGTTCCATTCCATTCCTTTGAATTCCGTTCCATTCCATTCCATTCCATTCCTTTCCGTTCCGTTCCGTTCCGTTCCGTTCCGTTGCGTTCCGCTCCGTTTTACTCGGGTTGATTCCATTCTATTCCATTCCATTCCATTCGATCCCATTCGATTCCATTCGATTCCATTCGATTCCATTCGATTCCACTCCATTCCATTCCATAGAATTCCATTCCATTCCATTCCATTTGAATTCCATTCCATTCCATTCCATTCCATTCCATTCCATTCCATTCCATTCCATTCCATTGAATTCCATTCCATCCCATTCCATTCCATTGAATTCCGTTCCTTTCCATTCCATTCCGTTCCGTTCCGTTCCGTTCCGTTCCGTTGCGTTCCGTTCCGTTCCGTTGCGTTCCGTTCCGTTCTACTCGGGTTGATTCCATTCTATTCCATTCAATTCCATTCCATTCCATTCCATTCCATTCCATCCCATTCCATTGAATTCCATTCCATTCCATTCCATTCCATTGAATTCCGTTCCATTCCATTCCATACCCTTCTGTTCCGTCCCGTTCCGTTCCGTTCCGTTCCGTTGCGTGCCGTTCCGTTCTACTCAGGTTGATTACATTCTATTCCATTCCATTCCATTCGATTCCATTCGATTCCAATCGATTCCATTCGATTGCATTCGATTCCATTCGTTGCCATTCCATTCCATTCCATTGAATTCCATTCCGTTCCATTCCATTCCATTGAATTCCATTCCATTCCATTCCATTCTTTCCATTCCATTGAATTCCATTCCATTCCATTCCATTCCATTCCATTCCATTCCATTCCATTCCATTCCATAGAATTCCGTTCCATTCCATTCCATTCCATTCCATTCCATTCCATTGAATTCCATTCCGTTCCATTCCATTCCATTGAATTCCGTTCCATTCCACTCCATTCCATTCCGTTCCGTTCCGTTCCGTTCCGTTCCGTTCCGTTGCGTTCCGCTCCGTTCTACTCGGGTTGATTCCATTCTATTCCATTCCAGTCCATTCGATCCCATTCGATTCCATTCGATTCCATTCGATTCCATTCGATTCCACTCCATTCCATTCCATAGAATTCCATTCCATTCCATTCCATCCCATTCCATTCCATGGAATTCCATTCCATTCCATTCCATTCCATTCCATTCCATTCCATTGAATTCCATTCCATTCCATTCCATTCCATGGAATTCCATTCCATTCCATTCCATTCCATGGAATTCCATTCCATTCCATTCCATTCCATGGAATTCCATTCCATTCCATTCCATTCCATTCCATAGAATTCCATTCCATTCCATTCCATTCCATGGAATTCCATTCCATTCCATTCCATTCCATTGAATTCCGTTCCATTCCATTCCATTCCGTTCCGTTCCGTTCCGTTCCGTTCCGTTGCGTTCCGTTCCGTTCCGTTGTGTTCCGTTCCGTTCTACTCGGGATGATTCCATTCTATTCCATTCCATTCCAATCCATTCCATTCCATTCCATTGAATTCCATTCCATTCCATTCCATTCCATTCCATTCCATTCCATTCCATTGAATTCCATTCCATTCCATTCCATTCCATTCCATTCCATTCCATTCCATGCCATTGAATTCCATTCCATTCCAATCCATTCCATGGAATTCCGTTCCATTCCATTCCATTCCGTTCCGTTCCGTCCCGTTCCGTTCCGTTCCGTTCCGTTGCGTTCCGTTCCGTTCTACTCGGGTTGATTCCATTCTATTCCATTCCATTCCATTCGATTCCATTCGATTCCATTCGATTCCACTCCATTCCATTCCATAGAATTCCATTCCATTCCATTCCATTCCATTGAATTCCATTCCATTCCATTCCATTCCATTGAATTCCATTCCATTCCATTCCATTCCATTGAATTCCATTCCATTCCATTCCATTCCATTCCATTCCATTCCATTCCATTCCATTCCATTCTACTGTTGTCCATTCCATTCCATTCCATTCCATTCCATTCCATTCCATTCCATTCCATTCCATTCCTTTCCATTCCATTGCATTCCATTGCATTCCATTCCATTCCATTCCATTCCATTCCATTCCATTCCATTCCACTCCACACCACTCCACTCCACTCCATTCCACTCCACTCCACTCCGGTACATTCCATTCCATTCCATTCCATTCCATTCCATTCCATTCCATTCCATTCCATTCCATTCCGTGCTTCTCGGGTACATTCCGTTCCGTTCCATTCCATTCCATTCCATTCCATTCCGTTCCAGTGCACTCTACTCCACTCCACTCCACTCCACTCCGGTACATTCCATTCCATTCCATTCCATTCCATTCCATTCCATTTCCATTCCCATTCCATTTCCATTCCCGTTCCATTTCCATTCCCGTTTCTTTTCCATTCCCGTTCCATTTCCATTCCCGTTCCATTACCATTCCCGTTCCATTTCCATTCCCGATCCATTTCCATTCCCGTTCCTTTTCCATTCCCGTTCCATTTCCATTCCTGTTCCGTTACCATTCCCGTTCCATTTCCGTTCCCGTTCCGTTTCCATTCCCGTTCCATTTCCGTTCTCGTTCCGTTTCCGTTCCCGTTCCATTTCCATTCCCGTTCCATTTCCGTTCCCGTTCCATTTCCATTCCCGTTCCATTTCCATTCCCTTTCCATTTCCATTTCATTCCATTCCGTTCTGCTCGGGTACATTCCATTCCATTCCATTGCATTCCATTCCGTTCTGCTCCTGTCCATTCCATTCCATTCCATTCCGTTCCATTCCGTTCTACTCGGGTAGATTCCATTCCATTCCATTCCATTCCATTCCATTCCATTCTACTGGTGTCCATTCCATTCCATTCCATTCCATTCCATTCCATTCCATTGCATTCCATTCCATTCCATTCCATTCCATTCCGTTCCGTTCTACTCGGTTACATTCCATTCCATTCCATTCCATTCCGTTCTACTCGGGTAGATTCCATTCCATTCCATTCCATTCCTTTCCATTCCATTGCATTCCATTGCATTGCATTGCACTCAATTCCATTCCATTCCATTCCATTCCATTTTATAGAATTCCGTTCCATTCCATTCCATTCCATTCCATTCCATTCCATTCCATTCCATTCCATTCCATTCCATTCCATTCTACTCGGGTTGATTGCATTCTATTCCATTCCATTCCATTCGATTCCATTCGATTCCATTCGATTCCATTCGATTCCATTCCATTCCATTCCATTCCATTCCATTCCATTGAATTCCATTCCATTCCATTCAATTCCATTCCATTGAATTCCATTCCATTCCATTCCATTCCATTCCATTCCATTCCATTCCATTGAATTCCATTCCGTTCCATTCCATTCCATTGAATTCCGTTCCATTCCACTCCATTCCATTCCGTTCCGTTCCGTTGCGTTCCGTTCCCTTCCGTTGCGTTCCGCTCCGTTCTACTCGGGTTGATTCCATTCTATTCCATTCCAGTCCGTTCGATCCCATTCGATTCCATTCGATTCCATTCGATTCCATTCGATTCCACTCCATTCCATTCCATAGAATTCCATTCCATTCCATTCCATTCCATTGAATTCCGTTCCATTCCATTCCATTCCGTTCCGTTCCGTCCCGTTCCATTCCATTCCGTTCCGTTGCGTGCCGTTCTGTTCTACTCGGGATGATTCCATTCTATTCCATTCCATTCCATTCCATTCCATTCGATACCAATTGATTCCATTCGATTCCATTCGATTCCATTCCATTCCATTCCATTGAATTCCATTCCGTTCCACTCCATTCCATTCCATTCCATTGAATTCCATTCCAATCCATTCCATTCCATTCCATTCCATTGAATTCCATTCCATTCCATTCCATTCCATTCCATAGAATTCCATTCCATTCCATTCCATTCCATTCCATTGAATTCCATTCCATTCCATTCCATGGAATTCCGTTCCATTCCATTCCATTCCATTCCATTCCATTCCATTCCATTCCATTTGAATTCCATTCCATTCCATTCCATTCCATTCTATTCCATTCCATTCCATTCCATTCCATTCCATTCCATTCCATTCCATTCTACTCGGGTTGATTGCATTCTATTCCATTCCATTCCATTCGATTCCACTCGATTCCATTCGATTCCATTCCATTCCATTCCATTGAATTCCATTCCATTCCATTCCATTCCATTCCATTGCATTCCATTCCATTCCATTCCATTCCATTCCATTCCATTCCATTCCATTCCATTTGAATTCCATTCCATTCCATTCCATTCCATTCCATTCCATTCCATTCCATTCCATTCCATTTGAATTCCATTCCATTCCAATCCATTCCATTCCATTCCATTCCATTCCATTCCATTCCATTCCATTGAATTCCATTCCATTCCATTCCATTCCATTCCATTGAATTCCATTCCATTCCATTCCATTCCATTCCATTCCATTCCATTCCATTCCATAGAATTCCATTCCGTTCCATTCCATTCCATTGAATTCCGTTCCATTCCACTCCATTCCATTCCGTTCCGTTCCGTTCCGTTCCCTTCCGTTGCGTTCCGCTCCGTTCTACTCGGGTTGATTCCATTCTATTCCATTCCAGTCCATTCGATCCCATTCGATTGCATTCGATTCCATTCGATTCCATTCGATTCCACTCCATTCCATTCCATACAATTCCATTCCATTCCATTCCATTCCATTCCATTCCATTCCATTCCATTCCATTCCATTGAATTCCATTCCATTCCATTCCATTCCATGGAATTCCATTCCATTCCATTCCATTCCAATCCATAGAATTCCATTCTATTCCATTCCATTCCATTGAATTCCGTTCCATTCCATTCCATTCCTTTCCGTTCCGTTCCGTTCCGTTCCGTTGCGTTCCGTTCCGTTCCGTTGTGTTCCGTTCCGTTCTACTCGTGTTGATTCCATTCTATTCCATTCCATTCCAATCCATTCCATTCCATTCCATTCCATTCCGTTCCGTTCCATTCCATTCCATTCCATTCCATTCCATTGAATTCCATTCCATTCCATTCCATTCCATGGAATTCCGTTCCATTCCACTCCATTCCATTCCGTTCCGTTCCGTTCCGTTCCGTTCCCTTCCGTTGCGTTCCGCTCCGTTCTACTCGGGTTGATTCCATTCTATTCCATTCCAGTCCATTCGATCCCATTCGATTGCATTCGATTCCATTCGATTCCATTCGATTCCACTCCATTCCATTCCATAGAATTCCATTCCATTCCATTCCATTCCATTCCCTTCCATTCCATTCCATTGAATTCCATTCCATTCCATTCCATTCCATGGAATTCCATTCCATTCCATTCCATTCCAATCCATAGAATTCCATTCCATTCCATTCCATTCCATTGAATTCCATTCCATTCCATTCCATTCCGTTCCGTTCCGTTCCGTTCCGTTCCGTTGTGTTCCGTTCCGTTCCGTTGTGTTCCGTTCCGTTCTACTCGGGTTGATTCCATTCTATTCCATTCCATTCCAATCCATTCCATTCCATTCCATTCCATTCCATTCCATTCCATTCCATTCCATTCCATTCCATTCCATTGAATTCCATTCCATTCCATTCCATTCCATGGAATTCCGTTCCATTCCATTCCATTCCGTTCCGTTCCATCCCGTTCCATTCCGTTCCGTTCCGTTGCGTTCCGTTCCGTTCTACTAGGGTTGATTCCATTCTATTCCATTCCATTCCATTCGATTCCATTCGATTCCATTCGATTCCACTCCATTCCATTCCATAGAATTCCATTCCATTCCATTCCATTCCATTGAATTCCATTCCATTCCATTCCATTCCATTGAATTCCATTCCATTCCATTCCATTCCATTGAATTCCATTCCATTCCATTCCATTCCATTCCATTCCATTCCATTCCATTCCATTCCATTCTACTGGTGTCCATTCCATTCCATTCCATTCCATTCCATTCCATTCCATTCCTTTCCATTCCATTGCATTCCATTGCATTCCATTCCATTCCATTCCATTCCATTCCATTCCATTCCATTCCACTCCACTCCACTCCACTCCACTCCATTCCACTCCACTCCACTCCGGTACATTCCATTCCATTCCATTCCATTCCATTCCATTCCATTCCGTGCTTCTCGGGTACATTCCGTTCCGTTCCATTCCATTCCATTCCATTCCATTCCATTCCATTCCGTTCCAGTGCACTCTACTCCACTCCACTCCACTCCACTCCACTCCGGTACATTCCATTCCATTCCATTCCATTCCATTCCATTCCATTTCCATTCCCATTCCATTTCCATTCCCGTTCCATTTCCATTCCCGTTTCTTTTCCATTCCCGTTCCATTTCCATTCCAGTTCCATTACCATTCCCGTTCCATTTCCATTCCCGATCCATTTCCATTCCCGTTCCATTTCCATTCCCGTTCCATTTCCATTCCCGTTCCGTTACCATTCCCGTTCCATTTCCGTTCCCGTTCCGTTTCCGTTCCCGTTCCATTTCCGTTCTCGTTCCGTTTCCGTTCCCGTTCCATTTCCATTCCCGTTCCATTTCCGTTCCCTTTCCATTTCCATTCCCGTTCCATTTCCATTCCCTTTCCATTTCCATTTCATTCCATTCCATTCTGCTCGGGTACATTCCATTCCATTCCATTGCATTCCATTCCGTTCTGTTCCTGTCCATTCCATTCCATTCCATTCCGTTCCATTCCGTTCTACTCGGGTAGATTCCATTCCATTCCATTCCATTCCATTCCATTCCATTCCATTCCATTCCATTCTACTGGTGTCCATTCCATTCCATTCCATTCCATTCCATTCCATTCCATTCCATTCCATTCCATTGCATTCCATTCCATTCCATTCCATTCCGTTCCGTTCTACTCGGTTACATTCCATTCAATTCCATTCCATTCCGTTCTACTCGGGTAGATTCCATTCCATTCCATTCCATTCCTTTCCATTCCATTGCATTCCATTGCATTGCATTGCACTCAATTCCATTCCATTCCATTCCATTCCATTCCATTCCATTCCATTCCATTCCATTCCGTTCCGTTCAACTCGGTTACATTCCATTCAATTACATTCCATTCCGTCCTACTCGGTTACATACCATTCCATTCCATTCCATTCCATTCCAATCCATTCCATTCCATTCCATTCCGTTCTACTCGTGTACATTCCATTCCATTCCATTCCATTCCATTCCATTCCATTCCATTCCATTCCATTCCGTTCTACTTTGGTACATTCCATTCCATTCCATTCCATTCCATTCCATTCCATTCCATTCCATTCCATTCCATTCCATTCCATTCTACTCAGGTTGATTCCATTCTATTCCATTCCATTCCATTGCATTCCATTCCATTCCATTCCATTCGATTCCATTCCATTCCATTCCATAGAATTCCATTCCATTCCATTCCATTCCATTCCATGGAATTCCATTCCATTCCATTCCATTCCATTCCATTCCATTCCATTCCATTCCATTGAATTCCATTCCGTTCCATTCCATTCCATTGAATTCCATTCCATTCCATTCCATTCCATTCCATTCCATTCCATTGAATTCCATTCCATTGAATTCCATTCCATTCCATTCCATTCCATTGAATTCCATTCCATTCCATTCCATTCCATTCCATTCCATTGAATTCCATTCCATTCCATTCCATTCCATTCCATAGAATTCCATTCCGTTCCCTTCCATTCCATTGAATTCCGTTCCATTCCATTCCATTCCATTCCATTCCATTCCATTCCATTGAATTCCATTCCATTCCATTCCATAGAATTCCATTCCGTTCCATTCCATTCCATTCCATTCAATTCCATTCCATTCCATTCCATTCCATTCCATTTGAATTCCATTCCGTTCCATTCCATTCCATTCCCTTCCATTCCATTCCATTCCATTCTACTCGGGTTGATTCCATTCTATTCCATTCCATTCCATTCGATTCCATTCGATTCGATTCGATTCCATTCCATTCCATTCCATTCCATTCCGTTCTACTCGGGTTGATTCCATTCTATTCCATTCCATTCCATTCGATTCCATTCGATTCCATTCGATTCCATTCGATTCCATTCCATTCCATAGAATTCCATTCCATTCCATTCCATTCCATTCCATTGAATTCCATTCCATTCCATTCCATTACATTCCATTTCATTGAATTCCATTCAATTCCATTCCATTCCATTCCATTCCATTCCATTGAATTCCATTCCATTCCATTCCATTCCATTCCATTCCATTCTACTCGGGTTGATTCCATTCTATTCCATTCCATTCCATTCGATCCCATTCGATTCCATTCGATTCCGTTCCATTCCATTCCATTCCATTCCATTCCATTCCATTCCATTCCATTCCATTGAATTCCATTCCATTCCATTCCATTGAATTCCGTTCCATTCCATTCCATTCCGTTCCGTTCCGTCCCGTTCCATTCCATTCCGTTCCGTTGCGTGCCGTTCTGTTCTACTCGGAATGATTCCATTCTATTCCATTCCATTCCATTCCATTCCATTCGATACCAATTGATTCCTTTCGATTCCATTCGATTCCATTCCATTCCATTCCATTGAATTCCATTCCGTTCCACTCCATTCCATTCCATTCCATTGAATTCCATTCCAATCCATTCCATTCCATTCCATTCAATTGAATTCCATTCCATTCCATTCCATTCCATTCCATAGAATTCCATTCCATTCCATTCCATTCCATTCCATAGAATTCCGTTCCATACCATTCCATTCCATTCCATTCCATTCCATTCCATTCCATTCCATTCCATTTGAATTCCATTCCATTCCATTCCATTCCATTCTATTCCATTCCATTCCATTCCATTCCATTCCATTCCATTCTACTCGGGTTGATTGCATTCTATCCCATTCCATTCCATTCGATTCCATTCGATTCCATTCGATTCCATTCCATTCCATTCCATTGAATTCCATTCCATTCAATTCCATTCCATTCCATTCCATTCCATTGAATTCCATTCCATTCCATTCCATTCCATTCCATTCCATTCCATTGCATTCCATTCCATTTGAATTCCATTCCATTCCATTCCATTCCATTCCATTCCATTCCATTTGAATTCCATTCCATTCCAATCCATTCCATTCCATTCCATTCCATTCCATTCCATTCCATTCCATTCCATTCCATTCCATGGAATTCCATTCCATTCCATTCCATTCCATTCCATTCCATTGAATTCCATTCCATTCCATTCCATTCCATTCCATTCCATTCCATTCCATTCCATTGAATTCCATTCCGTTCCATTCCATTCCATTGAATTCCGTTCCATTCCACTCCATTCCATTCCGTTCCGTTCCGTTCCGTTCCGTTCCCTTCCGTTGCGTTCCGCTCCGTTCTACTCGGGTTGATTCCATTCTATTCCATTCCAGTCCATTCGATCCCATTCGATTGCATTCGATTCCATTCGATTCCATTCGATTCCACTCCATTCCATTCCATAGAATTCCATTCCATTCCATTCCATTCCATTCCATTCCATTCCATTCCATGGAATTCCATTCCATTCCATTCCATTCCATGGAATTCCATTCCATTCCATTCCATTCCAATCCATAGAATTCCATTCCATTCCATTCCATTCCATTGAATTCCGTTCCATTCCATTCCATTCCGTTCTGTTCCGTTCCGTTCCGTTCCGTTGCGTTCCGTTCCGTTCCGTTGTGTTCCGTTCCTTTCTACTCGGGTTGATTCCATTCTATTCCATTCCATTCCAATCCATTCCATTCCATTCCATTCCATTCCATTCCATTCCATTCCATTCCATTCCATTGAATTCCATTCCATTCCATTCCATTCCATGGAATTCCGTTCCATTCCATTCCATTCCGTTCCGTTCCATCCCGTTCCGTTCCGTTCCGTTCCGTTGCGTTCCGTTCCGTTCTACTAGGGTTGATTCCATTCTATTCCATTCCATTCCATTCGATTCCATTCGATTCCATTCGATTCCACTCCATTCCATTACATAGAATTCCATTCCATTCCATTCCATTCCATTGAATTCCATTCCATTCCATTCCATTCCTTTGAATTCCATTCCATTCCATTCCATTCCATTGAATTCCATTCCATTCCATTCCATTCCATTCCATTCCATTCCATTCCATTCCATTCTACTGGTGTCCATTCCATTCCATTCCATTCCATTCCATTCCATTCCATTCCTTTCCATTCCATTGCATTCCATTGCATTCCATTCCATTCCATTCCATTCCATTCCATTCCATTCCACTCCACTCCACTCCACTCCACTCCATTCCACTCCACTCCACTCCGGTACATTCCATTCCATTCCATTCCATTCCATTCCATTCCATTCCGTGCTTCTCGGGTACATTCCGTTCCGTTCCATTCCATTCCATTCCATTCCATTCCATTCCGTTCCAGTGCACTCTACTCCACTCCACTCCACTCCACTCCACTCCGGTACATTCCATTCCATTCCATTCCATTCCATTCCATTCCATTTCCATTCCCATTCCATTTCCATTCCCGTTCCATTTCCATTCCCGTTTCTTTTCCATTCCCATTCCATTTCCATTCCAGTTCCATTACCATTCCCGTTCCATTTCCATTCCCGATCCATTTCCATTCCCGTTCCATTTCCATTCCCGTTCCATTTCCATTCCCGTTCCGTTACCATTCCCGTTCCATTTCCGTTCCCGTTCCGTTTCCGTTCCCGTTCCATTTCCGTTCTCGTTCCGTTTCCGTTCCCGTTCCGTTTCCATTCCCGTTCCATTTCCGTTCCCTTTCCATTTCCATTCCCGTTCCATTTCCATTCCCTTTCCATTTCCATTTCATTCCATTCCATTCTGCTCGGGTACATTCCATTCCATTCCATTGCATTCCATTCCGTTCTGTTCCTGTCCATTCCATTCCATTCCATTCCGTTCCATTCCGTTCTACTCGGGTAGATTCCATTCCATTCCATTCCATTCCATTCCATTCCATTCCATTCCATTCCATTCTACTGGTGTCCATTCCATTCCATTCCATTCCATTCCATTCCATTCCATTCCATTGCATTCCATTCCATTCCATTCCATTCCGTTCCGTTCTACTCGGTTACATTCCATTCAATTCCATTCCATTCCGTTCTACTCGGGTAGATTCCATTCCATTCCATTCCATTCCTTTCCATTCCATTGCATTCCATTGCATTGCATTGCACTCAATTCCATTCCATTCCATTCCATTCCATTCCATTCCATTCCATTCCATTCCATTCCGTTCCGTTCAACTCGGTTACATTCCATTCAATTACATTCCATTCCGTTCTACTCGGTTACATACCATTCCATTCCATTCCATTCCATTCCAATCCATTCCATTCCATTCCATTCCGTTCTACTCGTGTACATTCCATTCCATTCCATTCCATTCCATTCCATTCCATTCCATTCCATTCCATTCCATTCCATTCCGTTCTACTTTGGTACATTCCATTCCATTCCATTCCATTCCATTCCATTCCATTCCATTCCATTCCATTCCATTCCATTCCATTCCATTCTACTCAGGTTGATTCCATTCTATTCCATTCCATTCCATTCCATTCCATTCCATTCCATTCCATTCGATTCCATTCCATTCCATTCCATAGAATTCCATTCCATTCCATTCCACTCCATGGAATTCCATTCCATTCCATTCCATTCCATTCCATTCCATGGAATTCCATTCCGTTCCATTCCATTCCATTGAATTCCATTCCATTCCATTCCATTCCATTCCATTCCATTCCATTGAATTCCATTCCATTGAATTCCATTCCATTCCATTCCATTCCATTCCATTCCATCCCATTCCATTCCATTCCATTCCATTCCGTTCTACTCGGGTTGATTCCATTCTATTCCATTCCATTCCATTCGATCCCATTTGATTCCATTCGATTCCATTCAATTCCATTCGATTCCATTCCATTCCACTCCATTCCATTCCATTGAATTCCATTCCATTCCATTCCATTCCATTCCATTCCTTTCCATTCCATGGAATTCCATTCCATTCCATTCCATTCCATTCCATTCCATAGAATTCCATTCCATTCCATTCCATTCCATTGAATTCCGTTCCATTCCATTCCAATCCGTTCCGTTCCGTTCCGTTCCGTTCCGTTGCGTTCCGTTCCGTTCCGTTGTGTTCCGTTCCGTTCTACTCCGGATGATTCCATTCTATTCCATTCCATTCCAATCCATTCCATTCCATTCCATTGAATTCCATTCCATTCCATTCCATTCCATTCCATTCCATTCCATTCCATTGAATTCCATTCCATTCCATTCCATTCCATTCCATTCCATTCCATTCCATTGAATTCCATTCCATTCCATTCCATTCCATTCCATTCCATTCCGTTCCATTCCATTCCATTCCATTCCATTCCATTTGAATTCCATTCCATTCCATTCCATTGAATTCCATTCCATTCCATTTGAATTCCATTCCATTCCAATCCATTCCATTCCATTCCATTCCATTCCATTCCATTCCATTCCATTCCATTCCATTCCATGGAATTCCATTCCATTCCATTCCATTCCATTCCATTCCATTCCATTGAATTCCATTCCATTCCATTCCATTCCATTCCATTCCATTCAATTCCATTCCATTCCATTCCATTGAATTCCATTCCGTTCCATTCCATTCCATTGAATTCCGTTCCATTCCACTCCATTCCATTCCGTTCCGTTCCGTTCCGTTCCGTTCCCTTCCGTTGCGTTCCGCTCCGTTCTACTCGGGTTGATTCCATTCTATTCCATTCCAGTCCATTCGATCCCATTCGATTGCATTCGATTCCATTCGATTCCATTCGATTCCACTCCATTCCATTCCATAGAATTCCGTTCCATTCCATTCCATTCCATTCCATTCCATTCCATTCCATTCCATTGAATTCCATTCCATTCCATTCCATTCCATGGAATTCCATTCCATTCCATTCCATTCCATTCCAATCCATAGAATTCCATTCCATTCCATTCCATTCCATTGAATTCCGTTCCATTCCATTCCGTTCCGTTCCGTTCCGTTCCGTTCCGTTCCGTTGCGTTCCGTTCCGTTCCGTTGTGTTCCGTTCCGTTCTACTCGGGTTGATTTCATTCTATTCCATTCCATTCCAATCCATTCCATTCCATTCCATTCCATTCCATTCCATTCCATTCCATTCCATTCCATTCCATTCCATTGAATTCCATTCCATTCCATTCCATTCCATGGAATTCCGTTCCATTCCATTCCATTCCGTTCCGTTCCATCCCGTTCCGTTCCGTTCCGTTCCGTTGCGTTCCGTTCCGTTCTACTAGGGTTGATTCCATTCTATTCCATTCCATTCCATTCGATTCCATTCGATTCCATTCGATTCCACTCCATTCCATTCCATAGAATTCCATTCCATTCCATTCCATTCCATTTAATTCCATTCCATTCCATTCCATTCCATTGAATTCCATTCCATTCCATTCCATTCCATTGAATTCCATTCCATTCCATTCCATTCCATTCCATTCCATTCCATTCCATTCTACTGGTGTCCATTCCATTCCATTCCATTCCATTCCATTCCATTCCATTCCATTCCATTCCTTTCCATTCCATTGCATTCCATTGCATTCCATTCCATTCCATTCCATTCCATTCCATTCCATTCCACTCCACTCCACTCCACTCCACTCCATTCCACTCCACTCCACTCCGGTACATTCCATTCCATTCCATTCCATTCCATTCCATTCCATTCCATTCCGTGCTTCTCGGGTACATTCCGTTCCGTTCCATTCCATTCCATTCCATTCCATTCCATTCCGTTCCAGTGCACTCTACTCCACTCCACTCCACTCCACTCCACTCCGGTACATTCCATTCCATTCCATTCCATTCCATTCCATTCCATTTCCATTCCCATTCCATTTCCATTCCCGTTCCATTTCCATTCCCGTTTCTTTTCCATTCCCGTTCCATTTCCATTCCAGTTCCATTACCATTCCCGTTCCATTTCCATTCCCGATCCATTTCCATTCCCGTTCCATTTCCATTCCCGTTCCATTTCCATTCCCGTTCCGTTACCATTCCCGTTCCATTTCCGTTCCCGTTCCGTTTCCGTTCCCGTTCCATTTCCGTTCTCGTTCCGTTTCCGTTCCCGTTCCATTTCCATTCCCGTTACATTTCCGTTCCCTTTCCATTTCCATTCCCGTTCCATTTCCATTCCCTTTCCATTTCCATTTCATTCCATTCCATTCTGCTCGGGTACATTCCATTCCATTCCATTGCATTCCATTCCGTTCTGCTCCTGTCCATTCCATTCCATTCCATTCCATTCCATTCCGTTCTACTCGGGTAGATTCCATTCCATTCCATTCCATTCCATTCCATTCCAATCCATTCCATTCCATTCTACTGGTGTCCATTCCATTCCATTCCATTCCATTCCATTCCATTCCATTCCATTCCATTCCATTGCATTCCATTCCATTCCATTCCATTCCGTTCCGTTCTACTCGGTTACATTCCATTCAATTCCATTCCATTCCGTTCTACTCGGGTAGATTCCATTCCATTCCATTCCATTCCCTTCCATTCCATTGCATTCCATTGCATTGCATTGCACTCAATTCCATTCCATTCCATTCCATTCCATTCCATTCCATTCCATTCCATTCCGTTCCGTTCAACTCGGTTACATTCCATTCAATTACATTCCATTCCGTTCTACTGGGTTACATACCATTCCATTCCATTCCATTCCATTCCAATCCATTCCATTCCATTCCATACCGTTCTACTCGTGTACATTCCATTCCATTCCATTCCATTCCATTCCATTCCATTCCATTCGATTCCATTCCATTCCATTCCGTTCTACTTTGGTACATTCCATTCCATTCCATTCCATTCCATTCCATTCCATTCCATTCCATTCCATTCCATTCCATTCCATTCTACTCAGCTTGATTCCATTCTATTCCATTCCATTCCATTCCATTCCATTCCATTCCATTCCATTCGATTCCATTCCATTCCATTCCATAGAATTCCATTCCATTCCATTCCATTCCATGGAATTCCATTCCATTCCATTCCATGGAATTCCATTCCATTCCATTCCATTCCATGGAATTCCATTCCATTCCATTCCATTCCATTCCATTCCATTCCATTCCATTGAATTCCATTCCGTTCCATTCCATTCCATTCCATTCCATTCCATTCCATTCCATTCCATTCCATTCCATTCCATTGAATTCCATTCCATTGAATTCCATTCCATTCCATTCCATTCCATTCCATTCCATCCCATTCCATTCCATTCCATTCCATTCCGTTCTACTCGGGTTGATTCCATTCTATTCCATTCCATTCCATTCGATCCCATTTGATTCCATTCGATTCCATTCAATTCCATTCGATTCCATTCCATTCCACTCCATTCCATTCCATTGAATTCCATTCCATTCCATTCCATTCCATTCCATTCCATTCCATGGAATTCCATTCCATTCCGTTCCATTCCATTCCATTCCATTCCATTCAATTCCATTCCATTCCATTCCATTCCATTGAATTCCGTTCCATTCCATTCCATTCCGTTCCGTTCCGTTCCGTTCCGTTCCGTTGCGTTCCGTTCCGTTCCGTTGTGTTCCGTTCCGTTCTACTCGGGATGATTCCATTCTATTCCATTCCATTCCAATCCATTCCATTCCATTCCATTGAATTCCATTCCATTCCATTCCATTCCATTCCATTCCATTCCATTCCATTGAATTCCATTCCATTCCATTCCATTCCATTCCATTCCATTCCATTCCATTCCATTGAATTCCATTCCATTCCAATCCATTCCATGGAATTCCGTTCCATTCCATTCCATTCCGTTGCGTTCCGTCCCGTTCCGTTCCGTTCCGTTCCGTTGCGTTCCGTTCCGTTCTACTCGGGTTGATTCCATTCTATTCTATTCCATTCCATTCGATTCCATTCGATTCCATTCGATTCCACTCCATTCCATTCCATAGAATTCCATTCCATTCCATTCCATTCCATTGAATTCCATTCCATTCCATTCCATTCCATTCTATTCCATTCCATTCCAATCCATTCCATTCCATTCCATTGAATTCCATTCCATTCCATTCCATTCCATTCCATTCCATTCCATTGAATTCCATTCCATTCCATTCAATTCCATTCCATTCCATTCCATTCCATTGAATTCCATTCCATTCCATTCCATTCCATTCCATTCCATTCCATTCCATTCCATTTGAATTCCATTCCATTCCATTCCATTCCATTCCATTCCATTTGAATTCCATTCCATTCCAATCCATTCCATTCCATTCCATTCCATTCCATTCCATTCCATTCCATTCCATGGAATTCCATTCCATTCCATTCCATTCCATTCCATTCCATTGAATTCCATTCCATTCCATTCCATTCCATTCCATTCCATTCCATTCCATTCCATTGAATTCCATTCCGTTCCATTCCATTCCATTGATTTCCGTTCCATTCCACTCCATTCCATTCTGTTCCGTTCCGTTCCGTTCCGTTCCCTTCCGTTGCGTTCCGCTCCGTTCTACTCGGGTTGATTCCATTCTATTCCATTCCAGTCCATTCGATCCCATTCGATTGCATTCGATTCCATTCGATTCCATTCGATTCCACTCCATTCCATTCCATAGAATTCCATTCCATTCCATTCCATTCCATTCCATTCCATTCCATTCCATTGAATTCCATTCAATTCCATTCCATTCCATGGAATTCCATTCCATTCCATTCCATTCCAATCCATAGAATTCCATTCCATTCCATTCCATTCCATTGAATTCCGTTCCATTCCATTCAATTCCGTTCCGTTCCGTTCCGTTCCGTTCCGTTGCGTTCCGTTCCGTTCCGTTGTGTTCCATTCCGTTCTACTCGGGTTGATTCCATTCTATTCCATTCCATTCCAATCCATTCCATTCCATTCCATTCCATTCCATTCCATTCCATTGAATTCCATTCCATTCCATTCCATTCCATGGAATTCCGTTCCATTCCATTCCATTCCGTTCCGTTCCATCCCGTTCCGTTCCGTTCCGTTCCGTTGCGTTCCGTTCCGTTCTACTAGGGTTGATTCCATTCTATTCCATTCCATTCCATTCGATTCCATTCGATTCCATTCGATTCCACTCCATTCCATAGAATTCCATTCCATTCCATTGAATTCCATTCCATTCCATTCCATTCCATTCCATTGAATTCCATTCCATTCCATTCCATTCCATTCCATTCCATTCCATTCCATTCCATTCTACTGGTGTCCATTCCATTCCATTCCATTCCATTCCATTCCATTCCATTCCATTCCTTTCCATTCCATTGCATTCCATTGCATTCCATTCCATTCCATTCCATTCCATTCCATTCCATTCCACTCCACTCCACTCCACTCCACTCCATTCCACTCCACTCCACTCCGGTACATTCCATTCCATTCCATTCCATTCCATTCCATTCCATTCCGTGCTTCTCGGGTACATTCCGTTCCGTTCCATTCCATTCCATTCCATTCCATTCCATTCCATTCCGTTCCAGTGCACTCTACTCCACTCCACTCCACTCCACTCCACTCCGGTACATTCCATTCCATTCCATTCCATTCCATTCCATTCCATTCCATTTCCATTCCCATTCCATTTCCATTCCCGTTCCATTTCCATTCCCGTTTCTTTTCCATTCCCGTTCCATTTCCATTCCAGTTCCATTACCATTCCCGTTCCATTTCCATTCCCGATCCATTTCCATTCCCGTTCCTTTTCCATTCCCGTTCCATTTCCATTCCCGTTCCGTTACCATTCCCGTTCCATTTCCGTTCCCGTTCCGTTTCCGTTCCCGTTCCATTTCCGTTCTCGTTCCGTTTCCGTTCCCGTTCCATTTCCATTCCCGTTCCATTTCCGTTCCCGTTCCATTTCCATTCCCGTTCCATTTCCATTCCCTTTCCATTTCCATTTCATTCCATTCCGTTCTGCTCGGGTACATTCCATTCCATTCCATTGCATTCCATTCCGTTCTGCTGCTGTCCATTCCATTCCATTCCATTCCGTTCCATTCCGTTCTACTCGGGTAGATTCCATTCCATTCCATTCCATTCCATTCCATTCCATTCCATTCCATTCCATTCTACTGGTGTCCATTCCATTCCATTCCATTCCATTCCATTCCATTCCATTCCATTCCATTCCATTGCATTCCATTCCATTCCATTCCATTCCATTCCATTCCGTTCCGTTCTACTCGGTTCCATTCCATTCCATTCCATTCCATTCCATGGAATTCCATTCCATTCCATTCCATTCCATTCCATTCCATAGAATTCCATTCCATTCCATTCCATTCCATTGAATTCCTTTCCATTCCATTCCATTCCGTTCCGTTCCGTTCCGTTCCGTTCCGTTGCGTTCCGTTCCGTTCCGTTGTGTTCCGTTCCGTTCTACTCGGGTTGATTCCATTCTATTCCATTCCATTCCAATCCATTCCATTCCATTCCATTGAATTCCATTCCATTCCATTCCATTCCATTCCATTCCATTCCATTCCATTCCATTCCATTCCATTGAATTCCATTCCATTCCATTCCATTCCATTCCATTCCATTCCATTGAATTCCATTCCATTCCATTCCATTCCATGGAATTCCGTTCCATTCCATTCCATTCCGTTCCGTTCCGTCCCGTTCCGTTCCGTTCCGTTCCGTTGCGTTCCGTTCCGTTCTACTCGGGTTGATTCCATTCTATTCCATTCCATTCCATTCGATTCCATTCGATTCCATTCGATTCCACTCCATTCCATTCCATAGAATTCCATTCCATTCCATTGAATTCCATTCCATTCCATTCCATTCCATTGAATTCCATTCCATTCCATTCCATTCCATTGAATTCCATTCCATTCCATTCCATTCCATTCCATTCCATTCCATTCCATTCCATTCCATTCTACTGTTGTCCATTCCATTCCATTCCATTCCATTCCATTCCATTCCATTCCATTCCATTCCATTCCTTTCCATTCCATTGCATTCCATTGCATTCCATTCCATTCCATTCCATTCCATTCCATTCCATTCCATTCCATTCCATTCCGTGTTTCTCGGGTACATTCCGTTCCGTTCCATTCCATTCCATTCCATTCCATTCCTTTCCAGTGCACTCTACTCCACTCCACTCCACTCCACTCCGGTACATTCCATTCCATTCCATTCCATTCCATTCCATTCCATTCCATTTCCATTCCCATTCCATTTCCATTCCCGTTCCATTTCCATTCCCGTTTCTTTTCCATTCCCGTTCCATTTCCATTCCCGTTCCATTACCATTCCCGTTCCATTTCCATTCCCGATCCATTTCCATTCCCGTTCCTTTTCCATTCCCGTTCCATTTCCATTCCTGTTCCGTTACCATTCCCGTTCCATTTCCGTTCCCGTTCCGTTTCCGTTCCCGTTCCATTTCCCTTCTCGTTCCGTTTCCGTTCCCGTTCCATTTCCATTCCCGTTCTATTTCCGTTCCCGTTCCATTTCCATTCCCGTTCCATTTCCATTCCCTTTCCATTTCCATTTCATTCCATTCCGTTCTGCTCGGGTACATTCCATTCCATTCCATTGCATTCCATTCCGTTCTGCTCCTGTCCATTCCATTCCATTCCATTCCGTTCCATTCCGTTCTACTCGGGTAGATTCCATTCCATTCCATTCCGTTCCATTCCATTCCATTCCATTCCATTCCATTCCATTCCATTCCGTTCTACTCGGGTTGATTCCATTCTATTCCATTCCATTCCATTCGATCCCATTTGATTCCATTCGATTCCATTCAATTCCATTCGATTCCATTCCATTCCACTCCATTCCATTCCATGGAATTCCATTCCATTCCATTCCATTCCATTCCATTCCATTCCATTCCATGGAATTCCATTCCATTCCATTCCATTCCATTCCATTCCATTCCATAGAATTCCATTCCATTCCATTCCATTCCATTGAATTCCGTTCCATTCCATTCCATTCCGTTCCGTTCCGTTCCGTTCCGTTCCGTTGCGTTCCGTTCCGTTCCGTTGTGTTCCGTTCCGTTCTACTCGGGATGATTCCATTCTATTCCATTCCATTCCAATCCATTCCATTCCATTCCATTGAATTCCATTCCATTCCATTCCATTCCATTCCATTCCATTCCATTCCATTCCATTCCATTGAATTCCATTCCATTCCATTCCATTCCATTCCATTCCATTCCATTCCATTGAATTCCATTCCATTCCATTCCATTCCATTTCATTCCATTCCGTTCCATTCCATTCCATTCCATTCCATTCCATTTGAATTCCATTCCATTCCATTCCATTGAATTCCATTCCATTCCATTTGAATTCCATTCCATTCCAATCCATTCCATTCCATTCCATTCCATGGAATTCCATTCCATTCCATTCCATTCCATTCCATTCCATTCCATTGAATTCCATTCCATTCCATTCCATTCCATTCCATTCCATTCCATTCCATTCCATTGAATTCCATTCCGTTCCATTCCATTCCATTGAATTCCGTTCCATTCCACTCCATTCCATTCCGCTCCGTTCCGTTCCGTTCCGTTCCCTTCCGTTGCGTTCTGCTCCGTTCTACTCGGGTTGATTCCATTCTATTCCATTCCAGTCCATTCGATCCCATTCGATTGCATTCGATTCCATTCGATTCCATTCGATTCCACTCCATTCCATTCCATAGAATTCCATTCCATTCCATTCCATTCCATTCCATTCCATTCCATTCCATTCCATTGAATTCCATTCCATTCCATTCCATTCCATGGAATTCCATTCCATTCCATTCCATTCCAATCCATAGAATTCCATTCCATTCCATTCCATTCCATTGAATTCCGTTCCATTCCATTCCATTCCGTTCCGTTCCGTTCCGTTCCGTTCCGTTGCGTTCCGTTCCGTTCCGTTGTGTTCCGTTCCGTTCTACTCGGGTTGATTCCATTCTATTCCATTCCATTCCAATCCATTCCATTCCATTCCATTCCATTCCATTCCATTCCATTCCATTCCATTCCATTCCATTCCATTCCATTGAATTCCATTCCATTCCATTCCATTCCATGGAATTCCGTTCCATTCCATTCCATTCCGTTCCGTTCCATCCCGTTCCGTTCCGTTCCGTTCCGTTGCGTTCCGTTCCGTTCTACTAGGGTTGATTCCATTCTATTCCATTCCATTCCATTCGATTCCATTCGATTCCATTCGATTCCACTCCATTCCATTCCATAGAATTCCATTCCATTCCATTCCATTCCATTGAATTCCATTCCATTCCATTCCATTCCATTGAATTCCATTCCATTCCATTCCATTCCATTGAATTCCATTCCATTCCATTCCATTCCATTCCATTCCATTCCATTCCATTCTACTGGTGTCCATTCCATTCCATTCCATTCCATTCCATTCCATTCCATTCCATTGCATTCCAAGGCATTCCATTCCATTCCATTCCATTCCATTCCATTCCATTCCACTCCACTCCACTCCACTCCATTCCACTCCACTCCACTCCGGTACATTCCATTCCATTCCATTCCATTCCATTCCATTCCATTCCGTGCTTCTC
Source organism: Gorilla gorilla gorilla (assembly GCF_029281585.2). Classification (NCBI taxonomy): domain Eukaryota; kingdom Metazoa; phylum Chordata; class Mammalia; order Primates; family Hominidae; genus Gorilla; species Gorilla gorilla. The sequence goes on along the minus strand of NC_073236.2, from coordinate 10,764,500 downwards.
GGGTACATTCCGTTCCGTTCCATTCCATTCCATTCCATTCCATTCCATTCCGTTCCAGTGCACTCTACTCCACTCCACTCCACTCCACTCCACTCCGGTACATTCCATTCCATTCCATTCCATTCCATTCCATTCCATTCCATTCCATTTCCATTCCCATTCCATTTCCATTCCCGTTCCATTTCCATTCCCGTTTCTTTTCCATTCCCGTTCCATTTCCATTCCAGTTCCATTACCATTCCCGTTCCATTTCCATTCCCGATCCATTTCCATTCCCGTTCCATTTCCATTCCCGTTCCATTTCCATTCCCGTTCCGTTACCATTCCCGTTCCATTTCCGTTCCCGTTCCGTTTCCGTTCCCGTTCCATTTCCGTTCTCGTTCCGTTTCCGTTCCCGTTCCATTTCCATTCCCGTTCCATTTCCGTTCCCTTTCCATTTCCATTCCCGTTCCATTTCCATTCCCTTTCCATTTCCATTTCATTCCATTCCATTCTGCTCGTGTACATTCCATTCCATTCCATTGCATTCCATTCCGTTCTGCTCCTGTCCATTCCATTCCATTCCATTCCGTTCCATTCCGTTCTACTCGGGTAGATTCCATTCCATTCCATTCCATTCCATTCCATTCCATTCCATTCCATTCCATTCTACTGGTGTCCATTCCAATCCATTCCATTCCATTCCATTCCATTCCATTCCATTCCATTGCATTCCATTCCATTCCATTCCATTCCATTCCGTTCCGTTCTACTCGGTTACATTCCATTCAATTCCATTCCATTCCGTTCTACTCGGGTAGATTCCATTCCATTCCATTCCATTCCTTTCCATTCCATTGCATTCCATTGCATTGCATTGCACTCAATTCCATTCCATTCCATTCCATTCCATTCCATTCCATTCCATTCCATTCCGTTCCGTTCAACTCGGTTACATTCCATTCAATTACATTCCATTCCGTTCTACTCGGTTACATACCATTCCATTCCATTCCATTCCATTCCAATCCATTCCATTCCATTCCATTCCGTTCTACTCGTGTACATTCCATTCCATTCCACTCCATTCCATTCCATTCCATTCCATTCCATTCCATTCCATTCCGTTCTACTTTGGTACATTGCATTCCATTCCATTCCATTCCATTCCATTCCATTCCATTCCATTCCATTCCATTCTACTCAGGTTGATTCCATTCTATTCCATTCCATTCCATTCCATTCCATTCCATTCCATTCCATTCGATTCCATTCCATTCCATTCCATAGAATTCCATTCCATTCCATTCCATTCCATGGAATTCCATTCCATTCCATTCCATGGAATTCCATTCCATTCCATTCCATTCCATGGAATTCCATTCCATTCCATTCCATTCCATTCCATTCCATTCCATTCCATTCCATTGAATTCCATTCCGTTCCATTCCATTCCATTGAATTCCATTCCATTCCATTCCATTCCATTCCATTCCATTCCATTCCATTGAATTCCATTCCATTGAATTCCATTCCATTCCATTCCATTCCATTCCATTCCATCCCATTCCATTCCATTCCATTCCATTCCGTTCTACTAGGGTTGATTCCATTCTATTCCATTCCATTCCATTCGATCCCATTTGATTCCATTCGATTCCATTCAATTCCATTCGATTCCATTCCATTCCACTCCATTCCATTCCATTGAATTCCATTCCATTCCATTCCATTCCATTCCATTCCATTCCATGGAATTCCATTCCATTCCATTCCATTCCATGGAATTCCATTCCATTCCATTCCATTCCATTCCATTCCATAGAATTCCATTCCATTCCATTCCATTCCATTGAATTCCGTTCCATTCCATTCCATTCCGTTCCGTTCCGTTCCGTTCCGTTCCGTTGCGTTCCGTTCCGTTCCGTTGTGTTCCGTTCCGTTCTACTCGGGATGATTCCATTCTATTCCATTCCATTCCAATCCATTCCATTCCATTCCATTGAATTCCATTCCATTCCATTCCATTCCATTCCATTCCATTCCATTCCATTGAATTCCATTCCATTCCATTCCATTCCATTCCATTCCATTCCATTCCATTCCATTGAATTCCATTCCATTCCAATCCATTCCATGGAATTCCGTTCCATTCCATTCCATTCCGTTCCGTTCCGTCCCGTTCCGTTCCGTTCCGTTCCGTTGCGTTCCGTTCCGTTCTACTCGGGTTGATTCCATTCTATTCCATTCCATTCCATTCGATTCCATTCGATTCCATTCGATTCCACTCCATTCCATTCCATAGAATTCCATTCCATTCCATTCCATTCCATTGAATTCCATTCCATTCCATTCCATTCCATTCTATTCCATTCCATTCCAATCCATTCCATTCCATTCCATTGAATTCCATTCCATTCCATTCCATTCCATTCCATTCCATTCCATTGAATTCCATTCCATTCCATTCAATTCCATTCCATTCCATTCCATTCCATTGAATTCCATTCCATTCCATTCCATTCCATTCCATTCCATTCCATTCCATTCCATTTGAATTCCATTCCATTCCATTCCATTCCATTCCATTCCATTCCATTTGAATTCCATTCCATTCCAATCCATTCCATTCCATTCCATTCCATTCCATTCCATTCCATTCCATTCCATGGAATTCCATTCCATTCCATTCCATTCCATTCCATTCCATTGAATTCCATTCCATTCCATTCCATTCCATTCCATTCCATTCCATTCCATTCCATTCCATTGAATTCCATTCCGTTCCATTCCATTCCATTGAATTCCGTTCCATTCCACTCCATTCCATTCTGTTCCGTTCCGTTCCGTTCCGTTCCCTTCCGTTGCGTTCCGCTCCGTTCTACTCGGGTTGATTCCATTCTATTCCATTCCAGTCCATTCGATCCCATTCGATTGCATTCGATTCCATTCGATTCCATTCGATTCCACTCCATTCCATTCCATAGAATTCCATTCCATTCCATTCCATTCCATTCCATTCCATTCCATTGAATTCCATTCAATTCCATTCCATTCCATGGAATTCCATTCCATTCCATTCCATTCCAATCCATAGAATTCCATTCCATTCCATTCCATTCCATTGAATTCCGTTCCATTCCATTCCATTCCGTTCCGTTCCGTTCCGTTCCGTTCCGTTGCGTTCCGTTCCGTTCCGTTGTGTTCCGTTCCGTTCTACTCGGGTTGATTCCATTCTATTCCATTCCATTCCAAACCATTCCATTCCATTCCATTCCATTCCATTCCATTCCATTCCATTGAATTCCATTCCATTCCATTCCATTCCATGGAATTCCGTTCCATTCCATTCCATTCCGTTCCGTTCCATCCCGTTCCGTTCCGTTCCGTTCCGTTGCGTTCCGTTCCGTTCTACTAGGGTTGATTCCATTCTATTCCATTCCATTCCATTCGATTCCATTCGATTCCATTCGATTCCACTCCATTCCATTCCATAGAATTCCATTCCATTCCATTCCATTCCATTGAATTCCATTCCATTCCATTCCATTCCAATTCCATTCCATTCCATTCCATTCCATTGAATTCCATTCCATTCCATTCCATTCCATTCCATTCCATTCCATTCCATTCTACTGGTGTCCATTCCATTCCATTCCATTCCATTCCATTCCATTCCATTCCTTTCCATTCCATTGCATTCCATTGCATTCCATTCCATTCCATTCCATTCCATTCCATTCCATTCCACTCCACTCCACTCCACTCCACTCCATTCCACTCCACTCCACTCCGGTACATTCCATTCCATTCCATTCCATTCCATTCCATTCCATTCCATTCCATTCCGTGCTTCTCGGGTACATTCCGTTCCGTTCCATTCCATTCCATTCCATTCCATTCCGTTCCAGTGCACTCTACTCCACTCCACTCCACTCCACTCCACTCCGGTGCATTCCATTCCATTCCATTCCATTCCATTCCATTCCATTTCCATTCCCATTCCATTTCCATTCCCGTTCCATTTCCATTCCCGTTTCTTTTCCATTCCCGTTCCATTTCCATTCCAGTTCCATTACCATTCCCGTTCCATTTCCATTCCCGATCCATTTCCATTCCCGTTCCTTTTCCATTCCCGTTCCATTTCCATTCCCGTTCCGTTACCATTCCCGTTCCATTTCCGTTCCCGTTCCGTTTCCGTTCCCGTTCCATTTCCGTTCTCGTTCCGTTTCCGTTCCCGTTCCATTTCCATTCCCGTTCCATTTCCGTTCCCGTTCCATTTCCATTCCCGTTCCATTTCCATTCCCTTTCCATTTCCATTTCATTCCATTCCGTTCTGCTCGGGTACATTCCATTCCATTCCATTGCATTCCATTCCGTTCTGCTCCTGTCCATTCCATTCCATTCCATTCCGTTCCATTCCGTTCTACTCGGGTAGATTCCATTCCATTCCATTCCATTCCATTCCATTCCATTCCATTCCATTCCATTCCATTCTACTGGTGTCCATTCCATTCCATTCCATTCCATTCCATTCCATTCCATTCCATTCCATTGCATTCCATTCCATTCCATTCCATTCCATTCCGTTCCGTTCTACTCGGTTCCATTCCATTCCATTCCATTCCATTCCATAGAATTCCATTCCATTCCATTCCATTCCATTGAATTCCGTTCCATTCCATTCCATTCCGTTCCGTTCCGTTCCGTTCCGTTCCGTTGCGTTCCGTTCCGTTCCGTTTTGTTCCGTTCCGTTCTACTCGGGTTGATTCCATTCTATTCCATTCCATTCCAATCCATTCCATTCCATTCCATTGAATTCCATTCCATTCCATTCCATTCCATTCCATTCCATTCCATTCCATTCCATTCCATTCCATTCCATTGAATTCCATTCCATTCCATTCCATTCCATTCCATTCCATTCCATTGAATTCCATTCCATTCCATTCCATTTCCATTCCCATTCCATTTCCATTCCCGTTCCATTTCCATTCCCGTTTCTTTTCCATTCCCGTTCCATTTCCATTCCAGTTCCATTACCATTCCCGTTCCATTTCCATTCCCGATCCATTTCCATTCCCGTTCCTTTTCCATTCCCGTTCCATTTCCATTCCCGTTCCGTTACCATTCCCGTTCCATTTCCGTTCCCGTTCCGTTACCGTTCCCGTTCCATTTCCGTTCTCGTTCCGTTTCCGTTCCCGTTCCATTTCCATTCCCGTTCCATTTCCGTTCCCGTTCCATTTCCATTCCCGTTCCATTTCCATTCCCTTTCCATTTCCATTTCATTCCATTCCGTTCTGCTCGGGTACATTCCATTCCATTCCATTGCATTCCATTCCGTTCTGCTCCTGTCCATTCCATTCCATTCCATTCCGTTCCATTCCGTTCTACTCGGGTAGATTCCATTCCATTCCATTCCATTCCATTCCATTCCATTCCATTCCATTCCATTCCATTCTACTGGTGTCCATTCCATTCCATTCCATTCCATTCCATTCCATTCCATTCCATTGCATTCCATTCCATTCCATTCCATTCCATTCCATTCCATTCCGTTCCGTTCTACTCGGTTACATTCCATTCAATTCCATTCCATTCCGTTCTACTCGGGTAGATTCCATTCCATTCCATTCCATTCCTTTCCATTCCATTGCATTCCATTGCATTGCATTGCACTCAATTCCATTCCATTCCATTCCATTCCATTCCATTCCATTCCATTCCATTCCATTCCGTTCCGTTCAATCCGGTTACATTCCATTGAATTACATTCCATTCCGTTCTACTCGGTTACATTCCATTCCATTCCATTCCATTCCATTCCAATCCATTCCATTCCATTCCATTCCGTTCTACTCGGGTACATTCCATTCCATTCCATTCCATTCCATTCCATTCCATTCCATTCCATTCCATTCCGTTCTACTTTGGTACATTCCATTCCATTCCATTCCATTCCATTCCATTCCATTACATTACATTCCATTCCATTCGATTCCATTCCATTCCATTCCACTCCATTCCATGGAATTCCATTCCATTCCATTCCATTCCATTCCATTCCATTCCATTGAATTCCATTCCATTCCATTCCATTGAATTCCATTCCGTTCCATTCCATTCCATTGAATTCCATTCCATTCCATTCCATTCCATTCCATTCCATTCCATTCCATTCCATTCCATTGAATTCCATTCCATTCCATTCCATTCCATTCCATCCCATTCCATTCCATTCCATTCCATTCCGTTCTACTCGGGTTGATTCCATTCTATTCCATTCCATTCCATTCGATCCCATTTGATTCCATTCGATTCCATTCAATTCCATTCGATTCCATTCCATTCCACTCCATTCCATTCCATTGAATTCCATTCCATTCCATTCCATTCCATTCCATTGAATTCCATTCCATTCCATTCCATTGAATTCCATTCCGTTCCATTCCATTCCATTGAATTCCATTCCATTCCATTCCATTCCATTGAATTCCATTCCATTCCATTCCATTGAATTCCGTTCCATTCCATTCCATTCCGTTCCGTTCCGTTCCGTTCCGTTCCGTTGCGTTCCGTTCCGTTCCGTTGTGTTCCGTTCCGTTCTACTCGGGATGATTCCATTCTATTCCATTCCATTCCAATCCATTCCATTCCATTCCATTGAATTCCATTCCATTCCATTCCATTCCATTCCATTGCATTGAATTCCATTCCATTCCATTCCATTCCATTCCATTCCATTCCATTCCATTCCATTCCATTGAATTCCATTCCATTCCAATCCATTCCATGGAATTCCGTTCCATTCCATTCCATTCCGTTCCGTTCCGTCCCGTTCCGTTCCGTTCCGTTCCGTTGCGTTCCGTTCCGTTCCGTTGTGTTCCGTTCCGTTCTACTCGGGTTGATTCCATTCTATTCCATTCCATTCCAATCCATTCCATTCCATTCCATTCCATTCCATTCCATTCCATTGAATTCCATTCCATTCCATTCCATTCCATGGAATTCCGTTCCATTCCATTCCATTCCGTTCCGTTCCATCCCGTTCCGTTCCGTTCCGTTCCGTTGCGTTCCGTTCCGTTCTACTCGGGTTGATTCCATTCTATTCCATTCCATTCCATTCGATTCCATTCGATTCCATTCGATTCCACTCCATTCCATTCCATAGAATTCCATTCCATTCCATTCCATTCCATTGAATTCCATTCCATTCCATTCCATTCCATTCTATTCCATTCCATTCCAATCCATTCCATTCCATTCCATTCCATTCCATTGCATTCCATTCCATTCCATTCCATTCCATTCCATTCCATTCCATTGAATTCCATTCCATTCCATTCCATTCCATGGAATTCCGTTCCATTCCATTCCATTCCGTTCCGTTCCGTCCCGTTCCGTTCCGTTCCGTTCCGTTGCATTCCGTTCCGTTCTACTCGGGTTGATTCCATTCAATTCCATTCCATTCCATTCGATTCCATTCGATTCCATTCGATTCCACTCCATTCCATTCCATAGAATTCCATTCCATTCCATTCCATTCCATTGAATTCCATTCCATTCCATTCCATTCCATAGAATTCCATTCCATTCCATTCCATTCCATTGAATTCCATTCCATTCCATTCCATTCCATTCCATTCCATTCCATTCCATTCCATTCCATTCTACTGGTGTCCATTCCATTCCATTCCATTCCATTCCATTCCATTCCATTCCATTCCATTCCTTTCCATTCCATTGCATTCCATTGCATTCCATTCCATTCCATTCCGTTCCATTCCATTCCATTCCACTCCACTCCACTCCACTCCACTCCATTCCACTCCACTCCACTCCGGTATATTCAATTCCATTCCATTCCATTCCATTCCATTCCGTGCTTCTCGGGTACATTCCGTTCCGTTCCATTCCATTCCATTCCATTCCATTCCGTTCCAGTGCACTCTACTCCACTCCACTCCACTCCACTCCACTCCGGTACATTCCATTCCATTCCATTCCATTCCATTCCATTCCGTGCTTCTCGGGTACATTCCGTTCCGTTCCATTCCATTCCATTCCATTCCATTCCGTTCCAGTGCACTCTACTCCACTCCACTCCACTCCACTCCACTCCACTCTGGTACATTCCATTCAATTCCATTCCATTCCATTTCCATTCCCATTCCATTTCCATTCCCGTTCCATTTCCATTCCCGTTTCTTTTCCATTCCCGTTCCATTTCCATTCCAGTTCCATTACCATTCCCGTTCCATTTCCATTCCCGATCCATTTCCATTCCCGTTCCATTTCCATTCCCGTTCCATTTCCATTCCCGTTCCATTACCATTCCCGTTCCATTTCCGTTCCCGTTCCGTTTCCGTTCCCGTTCCATTTCCGTTCTCGTTCCGTTTCCGTTCCCGTTCCATTTCCATTCCCGTTCCATTTCCGTTCCCGTTCCATTTCCATTCCCGTTCCATTTCCATTCCCTTTCCATTTCCATTTCATTCCATTCCGTTCTGCTCGGGTACATTCCATTCCATTCCATTGCATTCCATTCCGTTCTGCTCCTGTCCATTCCATTCCATTCCATTCTGTTCCATTCCGTTCTACTCGGGTAGATTCCATTCTATTCCATTCCATTCCATTCCATTCCATTCCATTCCATTCCATTCCATTCCATTCCATTCTACTGGTGTCCATTCCATTCCATTCCATTCCATTCCATTCCATTCCATTCCATTCCATTGAATTCCATTCCATTCCATTCCATTCAATTGAATTCCGTTCCATTCCATTCCATTCCGTTCCGTTCCGTCCCGTTCCGTTCCGTTCCGTTGCGTTCCGTTCCGTTCAACTAGGGTTGATTCCATTCTATTCAATTCCATTCCATTCCATTCTACACGGGTTGATCATTCCATTCCGTTCCGTTCCGTTCCGTTCCGTTCCGTACCGTTCTACTCGGGTTGATTCCATTCTATTCCATTCCATTCCATTCGATTCCATTCGACTCCATTCCATTCCATTCCATTCCATTCCATTCCATTCCATTCCATTGCATTCCATTCCACTCCAATCCATTCCATTCCATTCCATTCCATTACATTCCATTCCGTTCCGTTCCGTTCCGTTCCGTTCCGTTGCGTTCCGTTCCGTTCTACTCGGGTTGATTCCATTCTATTCCATTCCATTCCATTTGACTCCATTCGATTCCATTCCATTCCATTGCATCGAATTCCATTCCATTCCATTCCATTCCATTCCATTCCATTCCATTCCACTCCATTGAATTCCATTCCATTCCATTCCATTCCATTCCATTCCATTTCATTCCACTCCATTCCATTACACTCCACTGCACTCCACTCCACTCCACTCCACTCCATTCCACTCCCTTCCATTCCATTAAATTGAATTCCATTCCATTCCATTCCATTCCATTCCATTCCATTCCATTCCATTCCACTCCATTCCATTCCACTCCACTCCACTCCACTCCACTCCACTCCATTCCATTCCCTTCCATTCCATTCAATTGAATTGCATTGAATTCCATTCCATTCCATTCCATAACATTTCATTCCATTCCATTCCATTCCATTCCATTCCATTCCATTCCATTCCGTTCTACTCGGGTTGATTCCATTCTATTCCATTCCATTCCATTCGATTCCATTAGATTCCATTCGATTCCATTCGATTCCATTCGTTTCCATTCCATTCCATTCCATTCTATTCCATTGAATTCCATTCCATTCCATTCCATTCCATTCCATTCCATTGCATTCCATTCCATTGAATTCCATTGAATTCCATTCCATTCCATGGAATTCCATTCCATTCCATTCCATTCCATTCCATAGAATTCCATTCCATTCCATTCCATTCCATGGAATTCCGTTCCATTCCATTCCATTCCGTTCCGTTCCATTCCGTTCCGTTCCGTTGCGTTCCGTTCCGTTCCGTTGTGTTCCGTTCCGTTCTACTCGGGTTGATTCCATTCTATTCCATTCCATTCCAATCCATTCCATTCCATTCCATTGAATTCCATTCCATTCCATTCCATTCCATTCCATTGAATTCCATTCCATTCCATTCCATTCCATTCCATTCCATTGAATTCCATTCCATTCCATTCCATTCCATGGAATTCCGTTCCATTCCATTCCATTCCGTTCCGTTCCGTCCCGTTCCGTTCCGTTCCGTTCCGTTGCGTTCCGTTCCGTTCTACTCGGGTTGATTCCATTCTATTCCATTCCATTCCATTCGATTCCATTCGATTCCATTCGATTCCACTCCATTCCATTCCATAGAATTCCATTCCATTCCATTCCATTCCATTGAATTCCATTCCATTCCATTCCATTCCATAGAATTCCATTCCATTCCATTCCATTCCATTGAATTCCATTCCATTCCATTCCATTCCATTCCATTCCATTCCATTCCATTCCATTCCATTCCATTCTACTGGTGTCCATTCCATTCCATTCCATTCCATTCCATTCCATTCCATTCCTTTCCATTCCATTGCATTCCATTGCATTCCATTCCATTCCATTCCGTTCCATTCCATTCCATTCCACTCCACTCCACTCCACTCCACTCCATTCCACTCCACTCCACTCCGGTACATTCAATTCCATTCCATTCCATTCCATTCCATTCCATTCCATTCCGTGCTTCTCGGGTACATTCCGTTCCGTTCCATTCCATTCCATTCCATTCCATTCCGTTCCAGTGCACTCTACTCCACTCCACTCCACTCCACTCCTTTCTGGTACATTCCATTCCATTCCATTCCATTCCATTTCCATTCCCATTCCATTTCCATTCCCGTTCCATTTCCATTCCCGTTTCTTTTCCATTCCCGTTCCATTTCCATTCCAGTTCCATTACCATTCCCGTTCCATTTCCATTCCCGATCCATTTCCATTCCCGTTCCATTTCCATTCCCGTTCCATTTCCATTCCCGTTCCATTACCATTCCCGTTCCATTTCCGTTCCCGTTCCGTTTCCGTTCCCGTTCCATTTCCGTTCTCGTTCCGTTTCCGTTCCCGTTCCATTTCCATTCCCGTTCCGTTTCCGTTCCCGTTCCATTTCCATTCCCTTTCCATTTCCATTTCATTCCATTCCGTTCTGCTCGGGTACATTCCATTCCATTCCATTGCATTCCATTCCGTTCTGCTCCTGTCCATTCCATTCCATTCCATTCCGTTCCATTCCGTTCTACTCGGGTAGATTCCATTCCATTCCATTCCATTCCATTCCATTCCATTCCATTCCATTCCATTCCATTCCATTCTACTGGTGTCCATTCCATTCCATTCCATTCCATTCCATTCCATTCCATTCCATTGAATTCCATTCCATTCCATTCCATTCAATTGAATTCCGTTCCATTACATTCCATTCCGTTCCGTTCCGTCCCGTTCCGTTCCGATCCGTTGCGTTCCGTTCCGTTCAACTAGGGTTGATTCCATTCTATTCAATTCCATTCCATTCCATTCTACACGGGTTGATCATTCCATTCCGTTCCGTTCCGTTCCGTTCCGTTCCGTTCCGTACCGTTCTACTCGGGTTGATTCCATTCTATTCCATTCCATTCCATTCGATTCCATTCGACTCCATTCCATTCCATTCCATTCCATTCCATTCCATTCCATTGCATTCCATTCCACTCCATTCCATTCCATTCCATTCCATTCCATTACATTCCATTCCGTTCCGTTCCGTTCCGTTCCGTTCCGTTGCGTTCCGTTCCGTTCTACTCGGGTTGATTCCATTCTATTCCATTCCATTCCATTTGACTCCATTCGATTCCATTCCATTCCATTGCAATGAATTCCATTCCATTCCATTCCATTCCATTCCATTCCATTCCATTCCACTCCATTGAATTCCATTCCATTCCATTCCATTCCATTCCATTCCATTCCATTCCATTCCACTCCATTCCATTACACTCCACTGCACTCCACTCCACTCCACTCCACTCCATTCCACTCCCTTCCATTCCATTAAATTGAATTCCGTTCCATTCCATTCCATTCCATTCCATTCCATTCCATTCCACTCCATTCCATTCCACTCCACTCCACTCCACTCCACTCCACTCCATTCCATTCCCTTCCATTCCATTCAATTGAATTGCATTGAATTCCATTCCATTCCATTCCATAACATTTCATTCCATTCCATTCCATTCCATTCCATTCCATTCCATTCCATTCCGTTCTACTCGGGTTGATTCCATTCTATTCCATTCCATTCCATTCGATTCCATTAGATTCCATTCGATTCCATTCGATTCCATTCGTTTCCATTCCATTCCATTCCATTCTATTCCATTGAATTCCATTCCATTCCATTCCATTCCATTCCATTCCATTGCATTCCATTCCATTGAATTCCATTGAATTCCATTCCATTCCATGGAATTCCATTCCATTCCATTCCATTCCATTCCATAGAATTCCATTCCATTCCATTCCATTCCATTGAATTCCGTTCCATTCCATTCCATTCCGTTCCGTTCCGTCCCGTTCCGTTCCGTTCCGTTCCGTTGCGTTCCGTTCCGTTCTCCTCGGGTTGATTCCATTCTATTCCATTCCATTCCATTCGATTCCATTCGATTCCATTCGATTCCACTCCATTCCATTCCATAGAATTCCATTCCATTCCATTCCATTCCATTGAATTCCATTCCATTCCATTCCATTCCATTGAATTCCATTCCATTCCATTCCATTCCATTGAATTCCATTCCATTCCATTCCATTCCATTCCATTCCATTCCATTCCATTCCATTCCATTCTACTGTTGTCCATTCCATTCCATTCCATTCCATTCCATTCCATTCCATTCCATTCCATTCCATTCCTTTCCATTCCATTGCATTCCATTGCATTCCATTCCATTCCATTCCATTCCATTCCAATCCACTCCACTCCACTCCACTCCATTCCACTCCACTCCACTCCGGTACATTCCATTCCATTCCATTCCATTCCATTCCATTCCATTCCATTCCGTGCTTCTCGGGTACATTCCGTTCCGTTCCATTCCATTCCATTCCATTCCATTCCGTTCCAGTGCACTCTACTCCACTCCACTCCACTCCACTCCACTCTGGTACATTCCATTCCATTCCATTCCATTCCATTTTCATTCCCATTCCATTTCCATTCCCGTTCCATTTCCGTTCCCGTTCCATTTCCGTTCTCGTTCCGTTTCCGTTCCCGTTCCATTTCCATTCCCGTTCCATTTCCGTTCCCGTTCCATTTCCATTCCCGTTCCATTTCCATTCCCTTTCCATTTCCATTTCATTCCATTCCGTTCTGCTCGGGTACATTCCATTCCATTCCATTGCATTCCATTCCGTTCTGCTCCTGTCCATTCCATTCCATTCCATTCCGTTCCATTCCGTTCTACTCGGGTAGATTCCATTCCATTCCATTCCATTCCATTCCATTCCATTCCATTCCATTCCATTCTACTGGTGTCCATTCCATTCCATTCCATTCCATTCCATTCCATTCCATTCCATTCCATTGAATTCCATTCCATTCCATTCCATTCAATTGAATTCCGTTCCATTCCATTCCATTCCGTTCCGTTCCGTCCCGTTCCGTTCCGTTCCGTTCCGTTCCGTTGCGTTCCGTTCCGTTCTACTCGGGTTGATTAAATTCTATTCCATTCCATTCTATTCGATTCCATTCAATTCCAATCGATTCCATTCGATTCCAATCGATTCCATTGAATTCCATTCCATTCCATTCCATTCCATTGAATTCCGTTGCATTATATTCCATTCCGTTCCGTTCCGTCCCGTTCCGTTCCGTTCCGTTCCGTTGCGTGCCGTTCCGTTCTACTCGGGTTGATTCCATTCCATTCCATTCCATTCCATTCCATTCCATTCCATTCCATTCCATTGAATTCCATTCCATTCCATTCCATTCCATTCCATTCCATTCCATTCCATTCCGTTCTACTCGGGTTGATTCCATTCTATTCCATTCCATTCCATTCGATCTCATTCGATTCCATTCGATTCCATTCGATTCCACTCCATTCCATTCCATTGAATTCCATTCCATTCCATTCCATTCCATTCCATTCCATTCCATTGATTTCCATTCCATTCCATTCCATTCCATTCCATTCCATTCCATTCCATTGAATACCATTCCATTCCATTGAATTCCATTCCATTCCATTCCATTCCATTCCATTCCATTCCATTGAATTCCATTCCATTCCATTGAATTCCATTCCATTCCATTCCATTCCATTGAATTCCTTTCCATTCCATTCCATTCCATTCCATTCCATTGAATTCCATTCCATTCCATTCCATAGAATTCCGTTCCATTCCATTCCATTCCATTCCATTCCATTCCATTCCATTCCATTCCATTGAATTCAATTCCATTTCATTCCATTCCTTTCCATTGAATTCCATTCTGTTCCATTCCATTCCTTTGAATTCCGTTCCATTCCATTCCATTCCATTCCTTTCCTTTCCGTTCCGTTCCGTTCCGTTCCGTTGCGTTCCGCTCCGTTCTACTCGGGTTGATTCCATTCTATTCCATTCCATTCCATTCGATCCCATTCGATTCCATTCGATTCCATTCGATTCCATTCGATTCCACTCCATTCCATTCCATAGAATTCCATTCCATTCCATTCCATTTGAATTCCATTCCATTCCATTCCATTGAATTCCATTCCATTCCATTCCATTCCATTGAATTCCATTCCATTCCATTCCATTCCATTGAATTCCGTTCCTTTCCATTCCATTCCGTTCCGTTCCGTTCCGTTCCGTTCCGTTGCGTTCCGTTCCGTTCCGTTGCGTTCCGTTCTACTCGGGTTGATTCCATTCTATTCCATTCCATTCCATTCCATTCCATTCCATTCCATGCCATTCCATTCCATTCCATTGAATTCCATTCCATTCCATTCCATTCCATTGAATTCCATTCCATTCCATTCCATTCCATTCTATTCCATTCCATTCCAATCCATTCCATTCCATTCCATTCCATTGCATTCCATTCCATTCCATTCCATTCCATTCCATTCCATTGAATTCCATTCCATTCCATTCCATTCCATGGAATTCCGTTCCATTCCATTCCATTCCGTTCCGTTCCGTCCCGTTCCGTTCCGTTCCGTTCCGTTGCATTCCGTTCCGTTCTACTCGGGTTGATTCCATTCTATTCCATTCCATTCCATTCGATTCCATTCGATTCCATTCGATTCCACTCCATTCCATTCCATAGAATTCCATTCCATTCCATTCCATTCCATTGAATTCCATTCCATTCCATTCCATTCCATAGAATTCCATTCCATTCCATTCCATTCCATTGAATTCCATTCCATTCCATTCCATTCCATTCCATTCCATTCCATTCCATTCCATTCCATTCCATTCTACTGGTGTCCATTCCATTCCATTCCATTCCATTCCATTCCATTCCATTCCATTCTTTTCCATTCCATTGCATTCCATTGCATTCCATTCCATTCCATTCCGTTCCATTCCATTCCATTCCACTCCACTCCACTCCACTCCACTCCATTCCACTCCACTCCACTCCGGTATATTCAATTCCATTCCATTCCATTCCATTCCATTCCGTGCTTCTCGGGTACATTCCGTTCCGTTCCATTCCATTCCATTCCATTCCATTCCGTTCCAGTGCACTCTACTCCACTCCACTCCACTCCACTCCACTCCGGTACATTCCATTCCATTCCATTCCATTCCATTCCATTCCGTGCTTCTCGGGTACATTCCGTTCCGTTCCATTCCATTCCATTCCATTCCATTCCGTTCCAGTGCACTCTACTCCACTCCACTCCACTCCACTCCACTCTGGTACATTCCATTCCATTCCATTCCATTCCATTTCCATTCCCATTCCATTTCCATTCCCGTTCCATTTCCATTCCCGTTTCTTTTCCATTCCCGTTCCATTTCCATTCCAGTTCCATTACCATTCCCGTTCCATTTCCATTCCCGATCCATTTCCATTCCCGTTCCATTTCCATTCCCGTTCCATTTCCATTCCCGTTCCATTACCATTCCCGTTCCATTTCCGTTCCCGTTCCGTTTCCGTTCCCGTTCCATTTCCGTTCTCGTTCCGTTTCCGTTCCCGTTCCATTTCCATTCCCGTTCCATTTCCGTTCCCGTTCCATTTCCATTCCCGTTCCATTTCCATTCCCTTTCCATTTCCATTTCATTCCATTCCGTTCTGCTCGGGTACATTCCATTCCATTCCATTGCATTCCATTCCGTTCTGCTCCTGTCCATTCCATTCCATTCCATTCTGTTCCATTCCGTTCTACTCGGGTAGATTCCATTCTATTCCATTCCATTCCATTCCATTCCATTCCATTCCATTCCATTCCATTCCATTCCATTCTACTGGTGTCCATTCCATTCCATTCCATTCCATTCCATTCCATTCCATTCCATTCCATTCCATTGAATTCCATTCCATTCCATTCCATTCAATTGAATTCCGTTCCATTCCATTCCATTCCGTTCCGTTCCGTCCCGTTCCGTTCCGTTCCGTTGCGTTCCGTTCCGTTCAACTAGGGTTGATTCCATTCTATTCAATTCCATTCCATTCCATTCTACACGGGTTGATCATTCCATTCCGTTCCGTTCCGTTCCGTTCCGTTCCGTTCCGTACCGTTCTACTCGGGTTGATTCCATTCTATT
The DNA here is from genome assembly GCF_029281585.2 of Gorilla gorilla gorilla. Taxonomy (NCBI): domain Eukaryota; kingdom Metazoa; phylum Chordata; class Mammalia; order Primates; family Hominidae; genus Gorilla; species Gorilla gorilla. The sequence continues at coordinate 10,747,797 of NC_073236.2, read as the reverse complement.
CCATTCCATTCCATTCGATTCCATTCGACTCCATTCCATTCCATTCCATTCCATTCCATTCCATTCCATTCCATTGCATTCCATTCCACTCCATTCCATTCCATTCCATTCCATTCCATTACATTCCATTCCGTTCCGTTCCGTTCCGTTCCGTTCCGTTGCGTTCCGTTCCGTTCTACTCGGGTTGATTCCATTCTATTCCATTCCATTCCATTTGACTCCATTCGATTCCATTCCATTCCATTGCATTGAATTCCATTCCATTCCATTCCATTCCATTCCATTCCATTCCATTCCACTCCATTGAATTCCATTCCATTCCATTCCATTCCATTCCATTCCATTCCATTCCATTCCACTCCATTGCATTACACTCCACTGCACTCCACTCCACTCCACTCCACTCCATTCCACTCCCTTCCATTCCATTAAATTGAATTCCATTCCATTAAATTGAATTCCATTCCATTCCATTCCATTCCATTCCATTCCATTCCATTCCACTCCATTCCATTCCACTCCACTCCACTCCACTCCACTCCACTCCATTCCATTCCCTTCCATTCCATTCAATTGAATTGCATTGAATTCCATTCCATTCCATTCCATAACATTTCATTCCATTCCATTCCATTCCATTCCATTCCATTCCATTCCATTCCGTTCTACTCGGGTTGATTCCATTCTATTCCATTCCATTCCATTCGATTCCATTAGATTCCATTCGATTCCATTCGATTCCATTCGTTTCCATTCCATTCCATTCCATTCTATTCCATTGAATTCCATTCCATTCCATTCCATTCCATTCCATTCCATTGCATTCCATTCCATTGAATTCCATTGAATTCCATTCCATTCCATTCCATTCTATTCCATAGAATTCCATTCCATTCCATTCCATTCCATGGAATTCCGTTCCATTCCATTCCATTCCGTTCCGTTCCGTTCCGTTCCGTTCCGTTGCGTTCCGTTCCGTTCCGTTGTGTTCCGTTCCGTTCTACTCGGGTTGATTCCATTCTATTCCATTCCATTCCAATCCATTCCATTCCATTCCATTGAATTCCATTCCATTCCATTCCATTCCATTCCATTCCATTCCATTCCATTGAATTTCATTCCATTCCATTCCATTCCATTCCATTCCATTGAATTCCATTCCATTCCATTCCATTCCATGGAATTCCGTTCCATTCCATTCCATTCCGTTCCGTTCCGTCCCGTTCCGTTCCGTTCCGTTCCATTGCGTTCCGTTCCGTTCTACTCGGGTTGATTCCATTCTATTCCATTCCATTCCATTCGATTCCATTCGATTCCATTCGATTCCACTCCATTCCATTCCATAGAATTCCATTCCATTCCATTCCATTCCATTGAATTCCATTCCATTCCATTCCATTCCATAGAATTCCATTCCATTCCATTCCATTCCATTGAATTCCATTCCATTCCATTCCATTCCATTCCATTCCATTCCATTCCATTCCATTCCATTCCATTCTACTGGTGTCCATTCCATTCCATTCCATTCCATTCCATTCCATTCCATTCCTTTCCATTCCATTGCATTCCATTGCATTCCATTCCATTCCATTCCGTTCCATTCCATTCCATTCCACTCCACTCCACTCCACTCCACTCCATTCCACTCCACTCCACTCCGGTACATTCAATTCCATTCCATTCCATTCCATTCCATTCCATTCCATTCCGTGCTTCTCGGGTACATTCCGTTCCGTTCCATTCCATTCCATTCCATTCCATTCCGTTCCAGTGCACTCTACTCCACTCCACTCCACTCCACTCCTTTCTGGTACATTCCATTCCATTCCATTCCATTCCATTTCCATTCCCATTCCATTTCCATTCCCGTTCCATTTCCATTCCCGTTTCTTTTCCATTCCCGTTCCATTTCCATTCCAGTTCCATTACCATTCCCGTTCCATTTCCATTCCCGATCCATTTCCATTCCCGTTCCATTTCCATTCCCGTTCCATTTCCATTCCCGTTCCATTACCATTCCCGTTCCATTTCCGTTCCCGTTCCGTTTCCGTTCCCGTTCCATTTCCGTTCTCGTTCCGTTTCCGTTCCCGTTCCATTTCCATTCCCGTTCCGTTTCCGTTCCCGTTCCATTTCCATTCCCGTTCCATTTCCATTCCCTTTCCATTTCCATTTCATTCCATTCCGTTCTGCTCGGGTACATTCCATTCCATTCCATTGCATTCCATTCCGTTCTGCTCCTGTCCATTCCATTCCATTCCATTCCGTTCCATTCCGTTCTACTCGGGTAGATTCCATTCCATTCCATTCCATTCCATTCCATTCCATTCCATTCCATTCCATTCTACTGGTGTCCATTCCATTCCATTCCATTCCATTCCATTCCATTCCATTCCATTCCATTGAATTCCATTCCATTCCATTCCATTCAATTGAATTCCGTTCCATTCCATTCCATTCCGTTCCGTTCCGTCCCGTTCCGTTCCGTTCCGTTCCGTTCCGTTGCGTTCCGTTCCGTTCTACTCGGGTTGATTAAATTCTATTCCATTCCATTCTATTCGATTCCATTCAATTCCAATCGATTCCATTCGATTCCAATCGATTCCATTGAATTCCATTCCATTCCATTCCATTCCATTGAATTCCGTTGCATTATATTCCATTCCGTTCCGTTCCGTCCCGTTCCGTTCCGTTCCGTTCCGTTGCGTGCCGTTCCGTTCTACTCGGGTTGATTCCATTCCATTCCATTCCATTCCATTCCATTCCATTCCATTCCATTCCATTGAATTCCGTTCCTTTCCATTCCATTCCGTTCCGTTCCGTTCCGTTCAGTTCCGTTGCGTTCCGTTCCGTTCCGTTGCGTTCCGTTCTACTCGGGTTGATTCCATTCTATTCCATTCCATTCCATTCCATTCCATTCCATTCCATGCCATTCCATTCCATTCCATTGAATTCCATTCCATTCCATTCCATTCCATTGAATTCCATTCCATTCCATTCCATTCCATTCTATTCCATTCCATTCCAATCCATTCCATTCCATTCCATTCCATTCCATTCCATTGCATTCCATTCCATTCCATTCCATTCCATTGAATTCCATTCCATTCCATTCCATTCCATGGAATTCCGTTCCATTCCATTCCATTCCGTTCCGTTCCGTCCCGTTCCGTTCCGTTCCGTTCCGTTGCATTCCGTTCCGTTCTACTCGGGTTGATTCCATTCTATTCCATTCCATTCCATTCGATTCCATTCGATTCCATTCGATTCCACTCCATTCCATTCCATAGAATTCCATTCCATTCCATTCCATTCCATTGAATTCCATTCCATTCCATTCCATTCCATTCTATTCCATTCCATTCCAATCCATTCCATTCCATTCCATTCCATTCCATTCCATTGCATTCCATTCCATTCCATTCCATTCCATTCCATTCCATTGAATTCCATTCCATTCCATTCCATTCCATGGAATTCCGTTCCATTCCATTCCATTCCGTTCCGTTCCGTCCCGTTCCGTTCCGTTCCGTTCCGTTGCATTCCGTTCCGTTCTACTCGGGTTGATTCCATTCTATTCCATTCCATTCCATTCGATTCCATTCGATTCCATTCGATTCCACTCCATTCCATTCCATAGAATTCCATTCCATTCCATTCCATTCCATTGAATTCCATTCCATTCCATTCCATTCCATAGAATTCCATTCCATTCCATTCCATTCCATTGAATTCCATTCCATTCCATTCCATTCCATTCCATTCCATTCCATTCCATTCCATTACATTACATTCCATTCCATTCTACTGGTGTCCATTCCATTCCATTCCATTCCATTCCATTCCATTCCATTCCATTCCATTCCTTTCCATTCCATTGCATTCCATTGCATTCCATTCCATTCCATTCCGTTCCATTCCATTCCATTCCACTCCACTCCACTCCACTCCACTCCATTCCACTCCACTCCACTCGGGTATATTCAATTCCATTACATTCCATTCCATTCCATTCCGTGCTTCTCGGGTACATTCCGTTCCGTTCCATTCCATTCCATTCCGTTCCAGTGCACTCTACTCCACTCCACTCCACTCCACTCCACTCCGGTACATTCCATTCCATTCCATTCCGTGCTTCTCGGGTACATTCCGTTCCGTTCCATTCCATTCCATTCCATTCCATTCCGTTCCAGTGCACTCTACTCCACTCCACTCCACTCCACTCCACTCTGGTACATTCCATTCCATTCCATTCCATTCCATTTCCATTCCCATTCCATTTCCATTCCCGTTCCATTTCCATTCCCGTTTCTTTTCCATTCCCGTTCCATTTCCATTCCAGTTCCATTACCATTCCCGTTCCATTTCCATTCCCGATCCATTTCCATTCCCGTTCCATTTCCATTCCCGTTCCATTTCCATTCCCGTTCCATTACCATTCCCGTTCCATTTCCGTTCCCGTTCCGTTTCCGTTCCCGTTCCATTTCCGTTCTCGTTCCGTTTCCGTTCCCGTTCCATTTCCATTCCCGTTCCATTTCCGTTCCCGTTCCATTTCCATTCCCGTTCCATTTCCATTCCCTTTCCATTTCCATTTCATTCCATTCCGTTCTGCTCGGGTACATTCCATTCCATTCCATTGCATTCCATTCCGTTCTGCTCCTGTCCATTCCATTCCATTCCATTCTGTTCCATTCCGTTCTACTCGGGTAGATTCCATTCTATTCCATTCCATTCCATTCCATTCCATTCCATTCCATTCCATTCCATTCCATTCTACTGGTGTCCATTCCATTCCATTCCATTCCATTCCATTCCATTCCATTCCATTCCATTCCATTCCATTGAATTCCATTCCATTCCATTCCATTCAATTGAATTCCGTTCCATTCCATTCCATTCCGTTCCGTTCCGTCCCGTTCCGTTCCGTTCCGTTGCGTTCCGTTCCGTTCAACTAGGGTTGATTCCATTCTATTCAATTCCATTCCATTCCATTCTACACGGGTTGATCATTCCATTCCGTTCCGTTCCGTTCCGTTCCGTTCCGTTCCGTACCGTTCTACTCGGGTTGATTCCATTCTATTCCATTCCATTCCATTCGATTCCATTCGACTCCATTCCATTCCATTCCATTCCATTCCATTCCATTCCATTCCATTGCATTCCATTCCACTCCATTCCATTCCATTCCATTCCATTCCATTACATTCCATTCCGTTCCGTTCCGTTCCGTTCCGTTCCGTTGCGTTCCGTTCCGTTCTACTCGGGTTGATTCCATTCTATTCCATTCCATTCCATTTGACTCCATTCGATTCCATTCCATTCCATTGCATTGAATTCCATTCCATTCCATTCCATTCCATTCCATTCCATTCCATTCCACTCCATTGAATTCCATTCCATTCCATTCCATTCCATTCCATTCCATTCCATTCCATTCCATTCCATTGCATTACACTCCACTGCACTCCACTCCACTCCACTCCACTCCATTCCACTCCCTTCCATTCCATTAAATTGAATTCCATTCCATTCCATTCCATTCCATTCCATTCCATTCCATTCCATTCCACTCCATTCCATTCCACTCCACTCCACTCCACTCCACTCCACTCCATTCCATTCCCTTCCATTCCATTCAATTGAATTGCATTGAATTCCATTCCATTCCATTCCATAACATTTCATTCCATTCCATTCCATTCCATTCCATTCCATTCCATTCCATTCCGTTCTACTCGGGTTGATTCCATTCTATTCCATTCCATTCCATTCGATTCCATTAGATTCCATTCGATTCCATTCGATTCCATTCGTTTCCATTCCATTCCATTCCATTCTATTCCATTGAATTCCATTCCATTCCATTCCATTCCATTCCATTCCATTGCATTCCATTCCATTGAATTCCATTGAATTCCATTCCATTCCATGGAATTCCATTCCATTCCATTCCATTCCATTCCATAGAATTCCATTCCATTCCATTCCATTCCATGGAATTCCGTTCCATTCCATTCCATTCCGTTCCGTTCCGTTCCGTTCCGTTCCGTTGCGTTCCGTTCCGTTCCGTTGTGTTCCGTTCCGTTCTACTCGGGTTGATTCCATTCTATTCCATTCCATTCCAATCCATTCCATTCCATTCCATTGAATTCCATTCCATTCCATTCCATTCCATTCCATTCCATTCCATTCCATTCCATTGAATTCCATTCCATTCCATTCCATTCCATTCCATTCCATTGAATTCCATTCCATTCCATTCCATTCCATGGAATTCCGTTCCATTCCATTCCATTCCGTTCCGTTCCGTCCCGTTCCGTTCCGTTCCGTTCCGTTGCGTTCCGTTCCGTTCTACTCGGGTTGATTCCATTCTATTCCATTCCATTCCATTCGATTCCATTCGATTCCATTCGATTCCACTCCATTCCATTCCATAGAATTCCATTCCATTCCATTCCATTCCATTGAATTCCATTCCATTCCATTCCATAGAATTCCATTCCATTCCATTCCATTCCATTGAATTCCATTCCATTCCATTCCATTCCATTCCATTCCATTCCATTCCATTCCATTCCATTCCATTCTACTGGTGTCCATTCCATTCCATTCCATTCCATTCCATTCCATTCCATTCCTTTCCATTCCATTGCATTCCATTGCATTCCATTCCATTCCATTCCGTTCCATTCCATTCCATTCCACTCCACTCCACTCCACTCCACTCCATTCCACTCCACTCCACTCCGGTACATTCAATTCCATTCCATTCCATTCCATTCCATTCCATTCCATTCCGTGCTTCTCGGGTACATTCCGTTCCGTTCCATTCCATTCCATTCCATTCCATTCCGTTCCAGTGCACTCTACTCCACTCCACTCCACTCCACTCCTTTCTGGTACATTCCATTCCATTCCATTCCATTCCATTTCCATTCCCATTCCATTTCCATTCCCGTTCCATTTCCATTCCCGTTTCTTTTCCATTCCCGTTCCATTTCCATTCCAGTTCCATTACCATTCCCGTTCCATTTCCATTCCCGATCCATTTCCATTCCCGTTCCATTTCCATTCCCGTTCCATTTCCATTCCCGTTCCATTACCATTCCCGTTCCATTTCCGTTCCCGTTCCGTTTCCGTTCCCGTTCCATTTCCGTTCTCGTTCCGTTTCCGTTCCCGTTCCATTTCCATTCCCGTTCCGTTTCCGTTCCCGTTCCATTTCCATTCCCGTTCCATTTCCATTCCCTTTCCATTTCCATTTCATTCCATTCCGTTCTGCTCGGGTACATTCCATTCCATTCCATTGCATTCCATTCCGTTCTGCTCCTGTCCATTCCATTCCATTCCATTCCGTTCCATTCCGTTCTACTCGGGTAGATTCCATTCCATTCCATTCCATTCCATTCCATTCCATTCCATTCCATTCCATTCCATTCCATTCCATTCTACTGGTGTCCATTCCATTCCATTCCATTCCATTCCATTCCATTCCATTCCATTCCATTCCATTGAATTCCATTCCATTCCATTCCATTCAATTGAATTCCGTTCCATTCCATTCCATTCCGTTCCGTTCCGTCCCGTTCCGTTCCGATCCGTTGCGTTCCGTTCCGTTCAACTAGGGTTGATTCCATTCTATTCAATTCCATTCCATTCCATTCTACACGGGTTGATCATTCCATTCCGTTCCGTTCCGTTCCGTTCCGTACCGTTCTACTCGGGTTGATTCCATTCTATTCCATTCCATTCCATTCGATTCCATTCGACTCCATTCCATTCCATTCCATTCCATTCCATTCCATTCCATTGCATTCCATTCCACTCCATTCCATTCCATTCCATTCCATTCCATTACATTCCATTCCGTTCCGTTCCGTTCCGTTCCGTTCCGTTGCGTTCCGTTCCGTTCTACTCGGGTTGATTCCATTCTATTCCATTCCATTCCATTTGACTCCATTCGATTCCATTCCATTCCATTGCAATGAATTCCATTCCATTCCATTCCATTCCATTCCATTCCATTCCATTCCACTCCATTGAATTCCATTCCATTCCATTCCATTCCATTCCATTCCATTCCATTCCATTACACTCCATTCCATTACACTCCACTGCACTCCACTCCACTCCACTCCACTCCATTCCACTCCCTTCCATTCCATTAAATTGAATTCCGTTCCATTCCATTCCATTCCATTCCATTCCATTCCATTCCACTCCATTCCATTCCACTCCACTCCACTCCACTCCACTCCACTCCATTCCATTCCCTTCCATTCCATTCAATTGAATTGCATTGAATTCCATTCCATTCCATTCCATAACATTTCATTCCATTCCATTCCATTCCATTCCATTCCATTCCATTCCATTCCGTTCTACTCGGGTTGATTCCATTCTATTCCATTCCATTCCATTCGATTCCATTAGATTCCATTCGATTCCATTCGATTCCATTCGTTTCCATTCCATTCCATTCCATTCTATTCCATTGAATTCCATTCCATTCCATTCCATTCCATTCCATTCCATTGCATTCCATTCCATTGAATTCCATTGAATTCCATTCCATTCCATGGAATTCCATTCCATTCCATTCCATTCCATTCCATAGAATTCCATTCCATTCCATTCCATTCCATTGAATTCCGTTCCATTCCATTCCATTCCGTTCCGTTCCGTTCCGTTCCGTTCCGTTGCGTTCCGTTCCGTTGTGTTCCGTTCCGTTCTACTCGGGTTGATTCCATTCTATTCCATTCCATTCCAATCCATTCCATTCCATTCCATTGAATTCCATTCCATTCCATTCCATTCCATTCCATTCCATTCCATTCCATTGAATTCCATTCCATTCCATTCCATTCCATTCCATTCCATTCCATTCCATTGAATTCCATTCCATTCCATTCCATTCCATGGAATTCCGTTCCATTCCATTCCATTCCATTCCGTTCCGTCCCGTTCCGTTCCGTTCCGTTCCGTTGCGTTCCGTTCCGTTCTACTCGGGTTGATTCCATTCTATTCCATTCCATTCCATTCGATTCCATTCGATTCCATTCGATTCCACTCCATTCCATTCCATAGAACTCCATTCCATTCCATTGAATTCCATTCCATTCCATTCCATTCCATTGAATTCCATTCCATTCCATTCGATTCCATTGAATTCCATTCCATTCCATTCCATTCCATTCCATTCCATTCCATTCCATTCCATTCCATTCTACTGTTGTCCATTCCATTCCATTCCATTCCATTCCATTCCATTCCATTCCATTCCATTCCATTCCTTTCCATTCCATTGCATTCCATTGCATTCCATTCCATTCCATTCCATTCCATTCCATTCCATTCCATTCCATTCCACTCCACACCACTCCACTCCACTCCATTCCACTCCACTCCACTGCGGTACATTCCATTCCATTCCATTCCATTCCATTCCATTCCATTCCGTGCTTCTCGGGTACATTCCGTTCCGTTCCATTCCATTCCATTCCATTCCATTCCGTTCCAGTGCACTCTACTCCACTCCACTCCACTCCACTCCGGTACATTCCATTCCATTCCATTCCATTCCATTCCATTCCATTTCCATTCCCATTCCATTTCCATTCCCGTTCCATTTCCATTCCCGTTTCTTTTCCATTCCCGTTCCATTTCCATTCCCGTTCCATTACCATTCCCGTTCCATTTCCATTCCCGATCCATTTCCATTCCCGTTCCTTTTCCATTCCCGTTCCATTTCCATTCCTGTTCCGTTACCATTCCCGTTCCATTTCCGTTCCCGTTCCGTTTCCGTTCCCGTTCCATTTCCCTTCTCGTTCCGTTTCCGTTCCCGTTCCATTTCCATTCCCGTTCTATTTCCGTTCCCGTTCCATTTCCATTCCCGTTCCATTTCCATTCCCTTTCCATTTCCATTTCATTCCATTCCGTTCTGCTCGGGTACATTCCATTCCATTCCATTGCATTCCATTCCGTTCTGCTCCTGTCCATTCCATTCCATTCCATTCCGTTCCATTCCGTTCTACTCGGGTAGATTCCATTCCATTCCATTCCATTCCATTCCATTCCATTCCATTCCATTCCATTCCATTCCATTCTACTGGTGTCCATTCCATTCCATTCCATTCCATTCCATTCCATTCCATTCCATTCCATTCCATTGCATTCCATTCCATTCCATTCCATTCCATTCCATTCCGTTCCGTTCTACTCGGTTACATTCCATTCAATTCCATTCCATTCCGTTCTACTCGGGTAGATTCCATTCCATTCCATTCCATTCCTTTCCATGCCATTGCATTCCATTGCATTGCATTGCACTCAATTCCATTCCATTCCATTCCATTCCATTCCATTCCATTCCATTCCGTTCCGTTCAACCCGGTTACATTCCATTGAATTACATTCCATTCCGTTCTACTCGGTTACATTCCATTCCATTCCATTCCATTCCATTCCAATCCATTCCATTCCATTCCATTCCGTTCTACTCGGGTACATTCCATTCCATTCCATTCCATTCCATTCCATTCCATTCCATTCCGTTCTACTTTGGTACATTCCATTCCATTCCATTCCATTCCATTCCATTCCATTCCGTTCTACTTTGGTACATTCCATTCCATTCCATTCCATTCCATTCCATTCCATTCCATTACATTCCATTCCATTCGATTCCATTCCATTCCATTCCACTCCTTTCCATGGAATTCCATTCCATTCCATTCCATTCCATTCCATTCCATTCCATTGAATTCCATTCCATTCCATTCCATTGAATTCCATTCCGTTCCATTCCATTCCATAGAATTCCATTCCATTCCATTCCATTCCATTCCATTCCATTCCATTCCATTCCATTCCATTGAATTCCATTCCATTCCATTCCATTCCATTCCATCCCATTCCATTCCATTCCATTCCATTCCGTTCTACTCGGGTTGATTCCATTCTATTCCATTCCATTCCATTCGATCCCATTTGATTCCATTCGATTCCATTCAATTCCATTCGATTCCATTCCATTCCACTCCATTCCATTCCATTGAATTCCATTCCATTCCATTCCATTCCATTCCATTCCATTGAATTCCATTCCATTCCATTCCATTGAATTCCATTCCGTTCCATTCCATTCCATTGAATTCCATTCCATTCCATTCCATTCCATTGAATTCCATTCCATTCCATTCCATTGAATTCCGTTCCATTCCATTCCATTCCATTGAATTCCGTTCCATTCCATTCCATTCCGTTCCGTTCCGTTCCGTTCCGTTCCGTTGCGTTCCGTTCCGTTCCGTTGTGTTCCGTTCCGTTCTACTCGGGTTGATTCCATTCTATTCCATTCCATTCCAATCCATTCCATTCCATTCCATTGAATTCCATTCCATTCCATTCCATTCCATTCCATTCCATTCCATTCCATTCCATTGAATTCCATTCCATTCCATTCCATTCCATTCCATTCCATTGAATTCCATTCCATTCCATTCCATTCCATGGAATTCCGTTCCATTCCATTCCATTCCGTTCCGTTCCGTCCCGTTCCGTTCCGTTCCGTTCCGTTGCGTTCCGTTCCGTTCTACTCGGGTTGATTCCATTCTATTCCATTCCATTCCATTCGATTCCATTCGATTCCATTCGATTCCACTCCATTCCATTCCATAGAATTCCATTCCATTCCATTCCATTCCATTGAATTCCATTCCATTCCATTCCATTCCATAGAATTCCATTCCATTCCATTCCATTCCATTGAATTCCATTCCATTCCATTCCATTCCATTCCATTCCATTCCATTCCATTCCATTCCATTCTACTGGTGTCCATTCCATTCCATTCCATTCCATTCCATTCCATTCCATTCCTTTCCATTCCATTGCATTCCATTGCATTCCATTCCATTCCATTCCGTTCCATTCCATTCCATTCCACTCCACTCCACTCCACTCCACTCCATTCCACTCCACTCCACTCCGGTACATTCAATTCCATTCCATTCCATTCCATTCCATTCCATTCCATTCCGTGCTTCTCGGGTACATTCCGTTCCGTTCCATTCCATTCCATTCCATTCCATTCCGTTCCAGTGCACTCTACTCCACTCCACTCCACTCCACTCCTTTCTGGTACATTCCATTCCATTCCATTCCATTCCATTTCCATTCCCATTCCATTTCCATTCCCGTTCCATTTCCATTCCCGTTTCTTTTCCATTCCCGTTCCATTTCCATTCCAGTTCCATTACCATTCCCGTTCCATTTCCATTCCCGATCCATTTCCATTCCCGTTCCATTTCCATTCCCGTTCCATTTCCATTCCCGTTCCATTACCATTCCCGTTCCATTTCCGTTCCCGTTCCGTTTCCGTTCCCGTTCCATTTCCGTTCTCGTTCCGTTTCCGTTCCCGTTCCATTTCCATTCCCGTTCCGTTTCCGTTCCCGTTCCATTTCCATTCCCGTTCCATTTCCATTCCCTTTCCATTTCCATTTCATTCCATTCCGTTCTGCTCGGGTACATTCCATTCCATTCCATTGCATTCCATTCCGTTCTGCTCCTGTCCATTCCATTCCATTCCATTCCGTTCCATTCCGTTCTACTCGGGTAGATTCCATTCCATTCCATTCCATTCCATTCCATTCCATTCCATTCCATTCCATTCCATTCCATTCCATTCCATTCTACTGGTGTCAATTCCATTCCATTCCATTCCATTCCATTCCATTCCATTCCATTCCATTCCATTGAATTCCATTCCATTCCATTCCATTCAATTGAATTCCGTTCCATTCCATTCCATTCCGTTCCGTTCCGTCCCGTTCCGTTCCGATCCGTTGCGTTCCGTTCCGTTCAACTAGGGTTGATTCCATTCTATTCAATTCCATTCCATTCCATTCTACACGGGTTGATCATTCCATTCCGTTCCGTTCCGTTCCGTTCCGTACCGTTCTACTCGGGTTGATTCCATTCTATTCCATTCCATTCCATTCGATTCCATTCGACTCCATTCCATTCCATTCCATTCCATTCCATTCCATTCCATTGCATTCCATTCCACTCCATTCCATTCCATTCCATTCCATTCCATTCCATTACATTCCATTCCGTTCCGTTCCGTTCCGTTCCGTTCCGTTGCGTTCCGTTCCGTTCTACTCGGGTTGATTCCATTCTATTCCATTCCATTCCATTTGACTCCATTCGATTCCATTCCATTCCATTGCAATGAATTCCATTCCATTCCATTCCATTCCATTCCATTCCATTCCATTCCATTCCACTCCATTGAATTCCATTCCATTCCATTCCATTCCATTCCATTCCATTCCATTCCATTCCACTCCATTCCACTCCATTGAATTCCATTCCATTCCATTCCATTCCATTCCATTCCATTCCATTCCATTCCACTCCATTCCATTACACTCCACTGCACTCCACTCCACTCCACTCCACTCCATTCCACTCCCTTCCATTCCATTAAATTGAATTCCGTTCCATTCCATTCCATTCCATTCCATTCCATTCCATTCCACTCCATTCCATTCCACTCCACTCCACTCCACTCCACTCCACTCCATTCCATTCCCTTCCATTCCATTCAATTGAATTGCATTGAATTCCATTCCATTCCATTCCATAACATTTCATTCCATTCCATTCCATTCCATTCCATTCCATTCCATTCCATTCCGTTCTACTCGGGTTGATTCCATTCTATTCCATTCCATTCCATTCGATTCCATTAGATTCCATTCGATTCCATTCGATTCCATTCGTTTCCATTCCATTCCATTCCATTCTATTCCATTGAATTCCATTCCATTCCATTCCATTCCATTCCATTCCATTGCATTCCATTCCATTGAATTCCATTGAATTCCATTCCATTCCATGGAATTCCATTCCATTCCATTCCATTCCATTCCATAGAATTCCATTCCATTCCATTCCATTCCATTGAATTCCGTTCCATTCCATTCCATTCCGTTCCGTTCCGTTCCGTTCCGTTCCGTTGCGTTCCGTTCCGTTCCGTTGTGTTCCGTTCCGTTCTACTCGGGTTGATTCCATTCTATTCCATTCCATTCCAATCCATTCCATTCCATTCCATTGAATTCCATTCCATTCCATTCCATTCCATTCCATTCCATTCCATTGAATTCCATTCCATTCCATTCCATTCCATGGAATTCCGTTCCATTCCATTCCATTCCATTCCGTTCCGTCCCGTTCCGTTCCGTTCCGTTCCGTTGCGTTCCGTTCCGTTCTACTCGGGTTGATTCCATTCTATTCCATTCCATTCCATTCGATTCCATTCGATTCCATTCGATTCCACTCCATTCCATTCCATAGAACTCCATTCCATTCCATTGAATTCCATTCCATTCCATTCCATTCCATTGAATTCCATTCCATTCCATTCGATTCCATTGAATTCCATTCCATTCCATTCCATTCCATTCCATTCCATTCCATTCCATTCCATTCCATTCTACTGTTGTCCATTCCATTCCATTCCATTCCATTCCATTCCATTCCATTCCATTCCATTCCATTCCTTTCCATTCCATTGCATTCCATTGCATTCCATTCCATTCCATTCCATTCCATTCCATTCCATTCCATTCCATTCCACTCCACACCACTCCACTCCACTCCATTCCACTCCACTCCACTCCGGTACATTCCATTCCATTCCATTCCATTCCATTCCATTCCATTCCATTCCATTCCGTGCTTCTCGGGTACATTCCGTTCCGTTCCATTCCATTCCATTCCATTCCATTCCGTTCCAGTGCACTCTACTCCACTCCACTCCACTCCACTCCGGTACATTCCATTCCATTCCATTCCATTCCATTCCATTCCATTTCCATTCCCATTCCATTTCCATTCCCGTTCCATTTCCATTCCCGTTTCTTTTCCATTCCCGTTCCATTTCCATTCCCGTTCCATTACCATTCCCGTTCCATTTCCATTCCCGATCCATTTCCATTCCCGTTCCTTTTCCATTCCCGTTCCATTTCCATTCCTGTTCCGTTACCATTCCCGTTCCATTTCCGTTCCCGTTCCGTTTCCGTTCCCGTTCCATTTCCCTTCTCGTTCCGTTTCCGTTCCCGTTCCATTTCCATTCCCGTTCTATTTCCGTTCCCGTTCCATTTCCATTCCCGTTCCATTTCCATTCCCTTTCCATTTCCATTTCATTCCATTCCGTTCTGCTCGGGTACATTCCATTCCATTCCATTGCATTCCATTCCGTTCTGCTCCTGTCCATTCCATTCCATTCCATTCCGTTCCATTCCGTTCTACTCGGGTAGATTCCATTCCATTCCATTCCGTTCCATTCCATTCCATTCCATTCCATTCCATTCCATTCCATTCCGTTCTACTCGGGTTGATTCCATTCTATTCCATTCCATTCCATTCGATCCCATTTGATTCCATTCGATTCCATTCAATTCCATTCGATTCCATTCCATTCCACTCCATTCCATTCCATGGAATTCCATTCCATTCCATTCCATTCCATTCCATTCCATTCCATTCCATGGAATTCCATTCCATTCCATTCCATTCCATTCCATTCCATTCTACTGGTGTCCATTCCATTCCATTCCATTCCATTCCATTCCATTCCATTCCATTCCATTGCATTCCATTCCATTCCATTCCATTCCATTCCATTCCGTTCCGTTCTACTCGGTTACATTCCATTCAATTCCATTCCATTCCGTTCTACTCGGGTAGATTCCATTCCATTCCATTCCATTCCTTTCCATGCCATTGCATTCCATTGCATTGCATTGCACTCAATTCCATTCCATTCCATTCCATTCCATTCCATTCCATTCCATTCCGTTCCGTTCAACCCGGTTACATTCCATTGAATTACATTCCATTCCGTTCTACTCGGTTACATTCCATTCCATTCCATTCCATTCCATTCCAATCCATTCCATTCCATTCCATTCCGTTCTACTCGGGTACATTCCATTCCATTCCATTCCATTCCATTCCATTCCATTCCATTCCGTTCTACTTTGGTACATTCCATTCCATTCCATTCCATTCCATTCCATTCCGTTCTACTTTGGTACATTCCATTCCATTCCATTCCATTCCATTCCATTCCATTCCATTACATTCCATTCCATTCGATTCCATTCCATTCCATTCCACTCCTTTCCATGGAATTCCATTCCATTCCATTCCATTCCATTCCATTCCATTCCATTGAATTCCATTCCATTCCATTCCATTGAATTCCATTCCGTTCCATTCCATTCCATAGAATTCCATTCCATTCCATTCCATTCCATTCCATTCCATTCCATTCCATTCCATTCCATTCCATTGAATTCCATTCCATTCCATTCCATTCCATTCCATCCCATTCCATTCCATTCCATTCCATTCCGTTCTACTCGGGTTGATTCCATTCTATTCCATTCCATTCCATTCGATCCCATTTGATTCCATTCGATTCCATTCAATTCCATTCGATTCCATTCCATTCCACTCCATTCCATTCCATTGAATTCCATTCCATTCCATTCCATTCCATTCCATTCCATTGAATTCCATTCCATTCCATTCCATTGAATTCCATTCCGTTCCATTCCATTCCATTGAATTCCATTCCATTCCATTCCATTCCATTGAATTCCATTCCATTCCATTCCATTGAATTCCGTTCCATTCCATTCCATTCCATTGAATTCCGTTCCATTCCATTCCATTCCGTTCCGTTCCGTTCCGTTCCGTTCCGTTGCGTTCCGTTCCGTTCCGTTGTGTTCCGTTCCGTTCTACTCGGGATGATTCCATTCTATTCCATTCCATTCCAATCCATTCCATTCCATTCCATTGAATTCCATTCCATTCCATTCCATTCCATTCCATTCCATTCCATTCCATTGAATTCCATTCCATTCCATTCCATTCCATTCCATTCCATTCCATTCCATGCCATTGAATTCCATTCCATTCCAATCCATTCCATGGAATTCCGTTCCATTCCATTCCATTCCGTTCCGTTCCGTCCCGTTCCGTTCCGTTCCGTTCCGTTGCGTTCCGTTCCGTTCTACTCGGGTTGATTCCATTCTATTCCATTCCATTCCATTCGATTCCATTCGATTCCATTCGATTCCACTCCATTCCATTCCATAGAATTCCATTCCATTCCATTCCATTCCATTGAATTCCATTCCATTCCATTCCATTCCATTGAATTCCATTCCATTCCATTCCATTCCATTGAATTCCATTCCATTCCATTCCATTCCATTCCATTCCATTCCATTCCATTCCATTCTACTGTTGTCCATTCCATTCCATTCCATTCCATTCCATTCCATTCCATTCCATTCCATTCCATTCCTTTCCATTCCATTGCATTCCATTGCATTCCATTCCATTCCATTCCATTCCATTCCATTCCATTCCATTCCATTCCACTCCACACCACTCCACTCCACTCCATTCCACTCCACTCCACTCCGGTACATTCCATTCCATTCCATTCCATTCCATTCCATTCCATTCCATTCCATTCCATTCCATTCCGTGCTTCTCGGGTACATTCCGTTCCGTTCCATTCCATTCCATTCCATTCCATTCCGTTCCAGTGCACTCTACTCCACTCCACTCCACTCCACTCCGGTACATTCCATTCCATTCCATTCCATTCCATTCCATTCCATTTCCATTCCCATTCCATTTCCATTCCCGTTCCATTTCCATTCCCGTTTCTTTTCCATTCCCGTTCCATTTCCATTCCCGTTCCATTACCATTCCCGTTCCATTTCCATTCCCGATCCATTTCCATTCCCGTTCCTTTTCCATTCCCGTTCCATTTCCATTCCTGTTCCGTTACCATTCCCGTTCCATTTCCGTTCCCGTTCCGTTTCCATTCCCGTTCCATTTCCGTTCTCGTTCCGTTTCCGTTCCCGTTCCATTTCCATTCCCGTTCCATTTCCGTTCCCGTTCCATTTCCATTCCCGTTCCATTTCCATTCCCTTTCCATTTCCATTTCATTCCATTCCGTTCTGCTCGGGTACATTCCATTCCATTCCATTGCATTCCATTCCGTTCTGCTCCTGTCCATTCCATTCCATTCCATTCCGTTCCATTCCGTTCTACTCGGGTAGATTCCATTCCATTCCATTCCATTCCATTCCATTCCATTCTACTGGTGTCCATTCCATTCCATTCCATTCCATTCCATTCCATTCCATTGCATTCCATTCCATTCCATTCCATTCCATTCCGTTCCGTTCTACTCGGTTACATTCCATTCCATTCCATTCCATTCCGTTCTACTCGGGTAGATTCCATTCCATTCCATTCCATTCCTTTCCATTCCATTGCATTCCATTGCATTGCATTGCACTCAATTCCATTCCATTCCATTCCATTCCATTTTATAGAATTCCGTTCCATTCCATTCCATTCCATTCCATTCCATTCCATTCCATTCCATTCCATTCCATTCCATTCCATTCCATTCTACTCGGGTTGATTGCATTCTATTCCATTCCATTCCATTCGATTCCATTCGATTCCATTCGATTCCATTCGATTCCATTCCATTCCATTCCATTCCATTCCATTCCATTGAATTCCATTCCATTCCATTCAATTCCATTCCATTGAATTCCATTCCATTCCATTCCATTCCATTCCATTCCATTCCATTCCATTGAATTCCATTCCGTTCCATTCCATTCCATTGAATTCCGTTCCATTCCACTCCATTCCATTCCGTTCCGTTCCGTTGCGTTCCGTTCCCTTCCGTTGCGTTCCGCTCCGTTCTACTCGGGTTGATTCCATTCTATTCCATTCCAGTCCGTTCGATCCCATTCGATTCCATTCGATTCCATTCGATTCCATTCGATTCCACTCCATTCCATTCCATAGAATTCCATTCCATTCCATTCCATTCCATTGAATTCCGTTCCATTCCATTCCATTCCGTTCCGTTCCGTCCCGTTCCATTCCATTCCGTTCCGTTGCGTGCCGTTCTGTTCTACTCGGGATGATTCCATTCTATTCCATTCCATTCCATTCCATTCCATTCGATACCAATTGATTCCATTCGATTCCATTCGATTCCATTCCATTCCATTCCATTGAATTCCATTCCGTTCCACTCCATTCCATTCCATTCCATTGAATTCCATTCCAATCCATTCCATTCCATTCCATTCCATTGAATTCCATTCCATTCCATTCCATTCCATTCCATAGAATTCCATTCCATTCCATTCCATTCCATTCCATTGAATTCCATTCCATTCCATTCCATGGAATTCCGTTCCATTCCATTCCATTCCATTCCATTCCATTCCATTCCATTCCATTTGAATTCCATTCCATTCCATTCCATTCCATTCTATTCCATTCCATTCCATTCCATTCCATTCCATTCCATTCCATTCCATTCTACTCGGGTTGATTGCATTCTATTCCATTCCATTCCATTCGATTCCACTCGATTCCATTCGATTCCATTCCATTCCATTCCATTGAATTCCATTCCATTCCATTCCATTCCATTCCATTGCATTCCATTCCATTCCATTCCATTCCATTCCATTCCATTCCATTCCATTCCATTTGAATTCCATTCCATTCCATTCCATTCCATTCCATTCCATTCCATTCCATTCCATTCCATTTGAATTCCATTCCATTCCAATCCATTCCATTCCATTCCATTCCATTCCATTCCATTCCATTCCATTCCATTGAATTCCATTCCATTCCATTCCATTCCATTCCATTGAATTCCATTCCATTCCATTCCATTCCATTCCATTCCATTCCATTCCATTCCATAGAATTCCATTCCGTTCCATTCCATTCCATTGAATTCCGTTCCATTCCACTCCATTCCATTCCGTTCCGTTCCGTTCCGTTCCCTTCCGTTGCGTTCCGCTCCGTTCTACTCGGGTTGATTCCATTCTATTCCATTCCAGTCCATTCGATCCCATTCGATTGCATTCGATTCCATTCGATTCCATTCGATTCCACTCCATTCCATTCCATACAATTCCATTCCATTCCATTCCATTCCATTCCATTCCATTCCATTCCATTCCATTCCATTGAATTCCATTCCATTCCATTCCATTCCATGGAATTCCATTCCATTCCATTCCATTCCAATCCATAGAATTCCATTCTATTCCATTCCATTCCATTGAATTCCGTTCCATTCCATTCCATTCCTTTCCGTTCCGTTCCGTTCCGTTCCGTTGCGTTCCGTTCCGTTCCGTTGTGTTCCGTTCCGTTCTACTCGTGTTGATTCCATTCTATTCCATTCCATTCCAATCCATTCCATTCCATTCCATTCCATTCCGTTCCGTTCCATTCCATTCCATTCCATTCCATTCCATTGAATTCCATTCCATTCCATTCCATTCCATGGAATTCCGTTCCATTCCATTCCATTCCGTTCCGTTCCGTCCCGTTCCGTTCCGTTCCGTTCCGTTGCGTTCCGTTCCGTTCTACTCGGGTTGATTCCATTCTATTCCATTCCATTCCATTCGATTCCATTCGATTCCATTCGATTCCACTCCATTCCATTCCATTCCATTCCATTCCATTCCATTGAATTCCATTCCATTCCATTCCATTCCATTGAATTCCATTCCATTCCATTCCATTCCATTGAATTCCATTCCATTCCATTCCATTCCATTGAATTCCATTCCATTCCATTCCATTCCATTCCATTCCATTCCATTCCATTCTACTGGTGTCCATTCCATTCCATTCCATTCCATTCCATTCCATTCCTTTCCTTTCCATTCCATTGCATTCCATTGCATTCCATTCCATTCCATTCCATTCCATTCCATTCCATTCCACTCCACTCCACTCCACTCCACTCCATTCCACTCCACTCCACTCCGGTACATTCCATTCCATTCCATTCCATTCCATTCCATTCCATTCCGTGCTTCTCGGGTACATTCCGTTCCGTTCCATTCCATTCCATTCCATTCCATTCCATTCCGTTTCAGTGCACTCTACTCCACTCCACTCCACTCCACTCCACTCCGGTACATTCCATTCCATTCCATTCCATTCCATTCCATTCCATTCCATTCCATTTCCATTCCCATTCCATTTCCATTCCCGTTCCATTTCCATTCCCGTTTCTTTTCCATTCCCGTTCCATTTCCATTCCAGTTCCATTACCTTTCCCGTTCCATTTCCATTCCCGATCCATTTCCATTCCCGTTCCATTTCCATTCCCGTTCCATTTCCATTCCCGTTCCGTTACCATTCCCGTTCCATTTCCGTTCCCGTTCCGTTTCCGTTCCCGTTCCATTTCCGTTCTCGTTCCGTTTCCGTTCCCGTTCCATTTCCATTCCCGTTGCATTTCCGTTCCCTTTCCATTTCCATTCCCGTTCCATTTCCATTCCCTTTCCATTTCCATTTCATTCCATTCCATTCTGCTCGGGTACATTCCATTCCATTCCATTGCATTCCATTCCGTTCTGCTCCTGTCCATTCCATTCCATTCCATTCCGTTCCATTCCGTTCTACTCGGGTAGATTCCATTCCATTCCATTCCATTCCATTCCATTCCATTCCATTCCATTCCATTCCATTCTACTGGTGTCTATTCCATTCCATTCCATTCCATTCCATTGCATTCCATTGCATTGCATTGCACTCAATTCCATTCCATTCCATTCCATTCCATTCCATCCCATTGCATTCCGTTCCGTTCAACTCGGTTACATTCCATTCAATTACATTCCATTCCGTTCTCCTCGGTTACATTCCATTCCATTCCATTCCATTCCATTCCAATCCATTCCATTCCATTCCATTCCGTTCTACTCGTGTACATTCCATTCCATTCCATTCCATTCCATTCCATTCCATTCCATTCCATTCCGTTCTACTTTGGTACATTCCATTCCATTCGATTCCAATCCATTCCATTCCATTGAATTCCATTCCATTCCATTCCATTCCATTCCATTCCATTCCATTCCATTGAATTCCATTCCATTCCATTCCATTCCATTCCATTCCATTCCATCCCATTCCATTCCATTCCATTCCATTCCGTTCTACTCGGGTTGATTCCATTCTATTCCATTCCATTCCATTCGATCCCATTTGATTCCATTCGATTCCATTCAATTCCATTCGATTCCATTCCATTCCACTCCATTCCATTCCATTGAATTCCATTCCATTCCATTCCATTCCATTCCATTCCATTCCATGGAATTCCATTCCATTCCATTCCATTCCATTCCATAGAATTCCATTCCATTCCATTCCATTCCATTGAATTCCGTTCCATTCCATTCCATTCCGTTCCGTTCCGTTCCGTTCCGTTCCGTTGCGTTCCGTTCCATTCCGTTGTGTTCCGTTCCGTTCTACTCGGGATGATTCCATTCTATTCCATTCCATTCCAATCCATTCCATTCCATTCCATTGAATTCCATTCCATTCCATTGAATTCCATTCCATTCCAATCCATTCCATGGAATTCCGTTCCATTCCATTCCATTCCGTTCCGTTCCGTCCCGTTCCGTTCCGTTCCGTTCCGTTGCGTTCCGTTCCGTTCTACTCGGGTTGATTCCATTCTATTCCATTCCATTCCATTCGATTCCATTCGATTCCATTCGATTCCACTCCATTCCATTACATAGAATTCCATTCCATTCCATTCCATTCCATTGAATTCCATTCCATTCCATTCCATTCCATTGAATTCCATTCCATTCCATTCCATTCCATTGAATTCCATTCCATTCCATTCCATTCCATTCCATTCCATTCCATTCCATTCCATTCTACTGTTGTCCATTCCATTCCATTCCATTCCATTCCATTCCATTCCATTGCATTCCATTCCATTCCTTTCCATTCCATTGCATTCCATTGCATTCCATTCCATTCCATTCCATTCCATTCCATTCCATTCCACTCCACACCACTCCACTCCACTCCATTCCACTCCACTCCACTCCGGTACATTCCATTCCATTCCATTCCATTCCATTCCATTCCATTCCATTCCATTCCGTGCTTCTCGGGTACATTCCGTTCCGTTCCATTCCATTCCATTCCATTCCATTCCCTTCCAGTGCACTCTACTCCACTCCACTCCACTCCACTCCGGTACATTCCATTCCATTCCATTCCATTCCATTCCATTCCATTCCATTCCATTTCCATTCCCATTCCATTTCCATTCCCGTTCCATTTCCATTCCCGTTTCTTTTCCATTCCCCTTCCATTTCCATTCCCGTTCCATTACCATTCCCGTTCCATTTCCATTCCCGATCCATTTCCATTCCCGTTCCTTTTCCATTCCCGTTCCATTTCCATTCCTGTTCCGTTACCATTCCCGTTCCATTTCCGTTCCCGTTCCGTTTCCGTTCCCGTTCCATTTCCGTTTTCGTTCCGTTTCCGTTCCCGTTCCATTTCCATTCCCGTTCCATTTCCGTTCCCGTTCCATTTCCATTCCCGTTCCATTTCCATTCCCTTTCCATTTCCATTTCATTCCATTCCGTTCTGCTCGGGTACATTCCATTCCATTCCATTGCATTCCATTCCGTTCTGCTCCTGTCCATTCCATTCCATTCCATTTAGTTCCATTCCGTTCTATTCGGGTAGATTCCATTCCATTCCATTCCATTCCATTCCATTCCATTCCATTCCATTCCATTCCATTCTACTGGTGTCCATTCCATTCCATTCCATTCCATTCCATTCCATTCCATTCCATTCCATTCCATTCCATTGCATTCCATTCCATTCCATTCCATTCCATTCCGTTCCGTTCTACTCGGTTACATTCCATTCAATTCCATTCCATTCCGTTCTACTCGGGTAGATTCCATTCCATTCCATTCCATTCCTTTCCATTCCATTGCATTCCATTGCATTGCATTGCACTCAATTCCATTCCATTCCATTCCATTCCATTCCATAGAATTCCGTTCCATTCCATTCCATTCCATTCCACTCCATTCCATTCCATTCCATTCCATTCCATTCCATTCCATTCCATTCCATTCTACTCGGGTTGATTGCATTCTATTCCATTCCATTCCATTCGATTCCATTCGATTCCATTCGATTCCATTCGATTCCATTCCATTCCATTCCATTCCATTCCATTCCATTCCATTGAATTCCATTCCATTCCATTCCATTCCTTTCCATTCCATTGCATTCCATTGCATTGCATTGCACTCAATTCCATTCCATTCCATTCCATTCCATTCCATAGAATTCCGTTCCATTCCATTCCATTCCATTCCACTCCATTCCATTCCATTCCATTCCATTCCATTCCATTCCATTCCATTCCATTCCATTCCATTCTACTCGGGTTGATTGCATTCTATTCCATTCCATTCCATTCGATTCCATTCGATTCCATTCGATTCCATTCGATTCCATTCCATTCCATTCCATTCCATTCCATTCCATTGAATTCCATTCCATTCCATTCCATTCCATTCCATTCCATGGAATTCCATTCCATTCCATTCCATTCCATTCCATTCCATTCCATTCCATTGAATTCCATTCCATTCCATTCCATTCCATTCCATTCCATTCCATGGAATTCCATTCCATTCCATTCCATTCCATGGAATTCCATTCCATTCCATTCCATTCCATTCCATTCCATTCCATTCCATTGAATTCCATTCCGTTCCATTCCATTCCATTGAATTCCGTTCCATTCCACTCCATTCCATTCCGTTCTGTTCCGTTCTGTTCCGTTCCCTTCCGTTGCGTTCCGCTCCGTTCTACTCGGGTTGATTCCATTCTATTCCATTCCAGTCCATTCGATCCCATTCGATTGCATTCGATTCCATTCGATTCCATTCGATTCCACTCCATTCCATTCCATAGAATTCCATTCCATTCCATTCCATTCCATTCCATTCCATTCCATTCCATTGAATTCCATTCCATTCCATTCCATTCCATGGAATTCCATTCCATTCCATTCCATTCCAATCCATAGAATTCCATTCCATTCCATTCCATTCCATTGAATTCCGTTCCATTCCATTCCATTCCGTTCCGTTCCGTTCCGTTCCGTTGCGTTCCGTTCCGTTCCGTTGTGTTCCGTTCCGTTCTACTCGGGTTGATTCCATTCTATTCCATTCCATTCCAATCCATTCCATTCCATTCCATTCCATTCCATTCCATTCCATTCCATTCCATTCCATTCCATTCCATTCCATTGAATTCCATTCCATTCCATTCCATTCCATTCCATTCCATTCCATTGAATTCCATTCCATTCCATTCCATTCCATGGAATTCCGTTCCATTCCATTCCATTCCGTTCCGTTCCGTCCCGTTCCGCTCCGTTGCGTTCCGTTCCGTTCTACTCGGGTTGATTCCATTCTATTCCATTCCTTTCCATTCGATTCCATTCGATTCCATTCGATTCCATTCGATTCCATTCCATTCCATTCCATTGAATTCCATTCCATTCCATTCCATTCCATTGAATTCCATTCCATTCCATTCCATTCCATTCCATTCCATTGAATTCCATTCCATTCCATTCCATTCCATTCCATAGAATTCCATTCCGTTCCATTCCATTCCATTGAATTCCGTTCAATTCCATTCCATTCCATTCCATTCCATTCCATTCCATTCCATTGAATTCCATTCCATTCCATTCCATAGAATTCCATTCCGTTCCATTCCATTCCATTCCATTAAATTCCATTCCATTCCATTCAATTCCATTCCATTCCATTCCATTCCATTCCATTTGAATTCCATTCCGTTCCATTCCATTCCATTCCCTTCCATTCCATTCCATTCCATTCTACTCGGGTTGATTCCATTCTATTCCATTCCATTCCATTCGATTCCATTCGATTCGATTCGATTCCATTCCATTCCATTCCATTCCATTCCGTTCTACTCGGGTTGATTCCATTCTATTCCATTCCATTCCATTCGATTCCATTCGATTCCATTCGATTCCATTCGATTCCATTCCATTCCATAGAATTCCATTCCATTCCATTCCATTCCATTGAATTCCATTCCATTCCATTCCATTCCATTGAATTCCATTCCATTCCATTCCATTCCATTGAATTCCATTCCATTCCATTCCATTCCATTCCATTCCATTCCATTCCATTCCATTCTACTGTTGTCCATTCCATTCCATTCCATTCCATTCCATTCCATTCCATTGCATTCCATTCCATTCCTTTCCATTCCATTGCATTCCATTGCATTCCATTCCATTCCATTCCATTCCATTCCATTCCATTCCACTCCACACCACTCCACTCCACTCCATTCCACTCCACTCCACTCCGGTACATTCCATTCCATTCCATTCCATTCCATTCCATTCCATTCCGTGCTTCTCGGGTACATTCCGTTCCGTTCCATTCCATTCCATTCCATTCCATTCCCTTCCAGTGCACTCTACTCCACTCCACTCCACTCCACTCCGGTACATTCCATTCCATTCCATTCCATTCTATTCCATTCCATTTCCATTCCCATTCCATTTCCATTCCCGTTCCATTTCCATTCCCGTTTCTTTTCCATTCCCCTTCCATTTCCATTCCCGTTCCATTACCATTCCCGTTCCATTTCCATTCCCGATCCATTTCCATTCCCGTTCCTTTTCCATTCCCGTTCCATTTCCATTCCTGTTCCGTTACCATTCCCGTTCCATTTCCGTTCCCGTTCCGTTTCCGTTCCCGTTCCATTTCCGTTTTCGTTCCGTTTCCGTTCCCGTACCATTTCCATTCCCGTTCCATTTCCGTTCCCGTTCCATTTCCATTCCCGTTCCATTTCCATTCCCTTTCCATTTCCATTTCATTCCATTCCGTTCTGCTCGGGTACATTCCATTCCATTCCATTGCATTCCATTCCGTTCTGCTCCTGTCCATTCCATTCCATTCCATTTAGTTCCATTCCGTTCTATTCGGGTAGATTCCATTCCATTCCATTCCATTCCATTCCATTCCATTCCATTCCATTCCATTCTACTGGTGTCCATTCCATTCCATTCCATTCCATTCCATTCCATTCCATTCCATTCCATTCCATTGCATTCCATTCCATTCCATTCCATTCCATTCCGTTCCGTTCTACTCGGTTACATTCCATTCAATTCCATTCCATTCCGTTCTACTCGGGTAGATTCCATTCCATTCCATTCCATTCCTTTCCATTCCATTGCATTCCATTGCATTGCATTGCACTCAATTCCATTCCATTCCATTCCATTCCATTCCATTCCATAGAATTCCGTTCCATTCCATTCCATTCCATTCCACTCCATTCCATTCCATTCCATTCCATTCCATTCCATTCCATTCCATTCCATTCTACTCGGGTTGATTGCATTCTATTCCATTCCACTCCATTCGATTCCATTCGATTCCATTCGATTCCATTCGATTCCATTCCATTCCATTCCATTCCATTCCATTCCATTCCATTGAATTCCATTCCATTCCATTCCATTCCATTCCATTCCATGGAATTCCATTCCATTCCATTCCATTCCATTCCATTTGAATTCCATTCCATTCCATTCCATTCCATTCTATTCCATTCCATTCCATTCCATTCCATTCCATTCCATTCCATTCCATTCTACTCGGGTTGATTGCATTCTATTCCATTCCATTCCATTCGATTCCACTCGATTCCATTCGATTCCATTCCATTCCATTCCATTGAATTCCATTCCATTCCATTCCATTCCATTCCATTGCATTCCATTCCATTCCATTCCATTCCATTCCATTCCATTCCATTCCATTCCATTTGAATTCCATTCCATTCCATTCCATTCCATTCCATTCCATTCCATTCCATTTGAATTCCATTCCATTCCAATCCATTCCATTCCATTCCATTCCATTCCATTCCATTCCATTCCATTCCATTGAATTCCATTCCATTCCATTCCATTCCATTCCATTCCATTGAATTCCATTCCATTCCATTCCATTCCATTCCATTCCATTCCATTACATTCCATTCCATAGAATTCCATTCCGTTCCATTCCATTTCATTGAATTCCGTTCCATTCCACTCCATTCCATTCCGTTCTGTTCCGTTCCGTTCCCTTCCATTGCGTTCCGCTCCGTTCTACTCGGGTTGATTCCATTCTATTCCATTCCAGTCCATTCGATCCCATTCGATTGCATTCGATTCCGTTCGATTCCATTCGATTCCACTCCATTCCATTCCATACAATTCCATTCCATTCCATTCCATTCCATTCCATTCCATTCCATTCCATTCCATTGAATTCCATTCCATGGAATTCCATTCCATGGAATTCCATTCCATTCCATTCCATTCCAATCCATAGAATTCCATTCTATTCCATTCCATTCCATTGAATTCCGTTCCATTCCATTCCATTCCTTTCCGTTCCGTTCCGTTCCGTTCCATTGCGTTCCGTTCCGTTCCGTTGTGTTCCGTTCCGTTCTACTCGTGTTGATTCCATTCTATTCCATTCCATTCCAATCCATTCCATTCCATTCCATTGAATTCCATTCCATTCCATTCCATTCCATTCCATTCCATTCCATTCCATTGAATTCCATTCCATTCCATTCCATTCCATGGAATTCCGTTCCATTCCATTCCATTCCGTTCCGTTCCGTCCCGTTCCGTTCCGTTCCGTTCCGTTGCGTTCCGTTCCGTTCTACTCGGGTTGATTCCATTCTATTCCATTCCATTCCATTCGATTCCATTCGATTCCATTCGATTCCACTCCATTCCATTCCATTCCATTCCATTCCATTCCATTCCATTCCATTGAATTCCATTCCATTCCATTCCATTCCATTGAATTCCATTCCATTCCATTCCATTCCATTGAATTCCATTCCATTCCATTCCATTCCATTGAATTCCATTCCATTCCATTCCATTCCATTCCATTCCATTCCATTCCATTCTACTGGTGTCCATTCCATTCCATTCCATTCCATTCCATTCCATTCCATTCCTTTCCTTTCCATCCCATTGCATTCCATTGCATTCCATTCCATTCCATTCCATTCCATTCCATTCCATTCCACTCCACTCCACTCCACTCCACTCCATTCCACTCCACTCCACTCCGGTACATTCCATTCCATTCCATTCCATTCCATTCCATTCCATTCCGTGCTTCTCGGGTACATTCCGTTCCGTTCCATTCCATTCCATTCCATTCCATTCCATTCCGTTTCAGTGCACTCTACTCCACTCCACTCCACTCCACTCCACTCCGGTACATTCCATTCCATTCCATTCCATTCCATTCCATTCCATTCCATTTCCATTCCCATTCCATTTCCATTCCCGTTCCATTTCCATTCCCGTTTCTTTTCCATTCCCGTTCCATTTCCTTTCCAGTTCCATTACCTTTCCCGTTCCATTTCCATTCCCGATCCATTTCCATTCCCGTTCCATTTCCATTCCCGTTCCATTTCCATTCCCGTTCCGTTACCATTCCCGTTCCATTTCCGTTCCCGTTCCGTTTCCGTTCCCGTTCCATTTCCGTTCTCGTTCCGTTTCCGTTCCCGTTCCATTTCCATTCCCGTTGCATTTCCGTTCCCTTTCCATTTCCATTCCCGTTCCATTTCCATTCCCTTTCCATTTCCATTTAATTCCATTCCATTCTGCTCGGGTACATTCCATTCCATTCCATTGCATTCCATTCCGTTCTGCTCCTGTCCATTCCATTCCATTCCATTCCGTTCCATTCCGTTCTACTCGGGTAGATTCCATTCCATTCCATTCCATTCCATTCCATTCCATTCCATTCCATTCCATTCTACTGGTGTCTATTCCATTCCATTCCATTCCATTCCATTGCATTCCATTGCATTGCATTGCACTCAATTCCATTCCATTCCATTCCATTCCATTCCATTCCATTGCATTCCGTTCCGTTCAACTCGGTTACATTCCATTCAATTACATTCCATTCCGTTCTACTCGGTTACATTCCATTCCATTCCATTCCATTCCATTCCAATCCATTCCATTCCATTCCATTCCGTTCTACTCGTGTACATTCCATTCCATTCCATTCCATTCCATTCCATTCCATTCCATTCCATTCCATTCCGTTCTACTTTGGTACATTCCATTCCATTCGATTCCAATCCATTCCATTCCATTGAATTCCATTCCATTCCATTCCATTCCATTCCATTCCATTCCATTCCATCCCATTCCATTCCATTCCATTCCATTCCGTTCTACTCGGGTTGATTCCATTCTATTCCATTCCATTCCATTCGATCCCATTTGATTCCATTCGATTCCATTCAATTCCATTCGATTCCATTCCATTCCACTCCATTCCATTCCATTCCATTCCATTCCATGGAATTCCATTCCATTCCATTCCATTCCATTCCATAGAATTCCATTCCATTCCATTCCATTCCATTGAATTCCGTTCCATTCCATTCCATTCCGTTCCGTTCCGTTCCGTTCCGTTCCGTTGCGTTCCGTTCCATTCCGTTGTGTTCCGTTCCGTTCTACTCGGGATGATTCCATTCTATTCCATTCCATTCCAATCCATTCCATTCCATTCCATTGAATTCCATTCCATTCCATTGAATTCCATTCCATTCCAATCCATTCCATGGAATTCCGTTCCATTCCATTCCATTCCGTTCCGTTCCGTCCCGTTCCGTTCCGTTCCGTTCCGTTGCGTTCCGTTCCGTTCTACTCGGGTTGATTCCATTCTATTCCATTCCATTCCATTCGATTCCATTCGATTCCATTCGATTCCACTCCATTCCATTACATAGAATTCCATTCCATTCCATTCCATTCCATTGAATTCCATTCCATTCCATTCCATTCCATTGAATTCCATTCCATTCCATTCCATTCCATTGAATTCCATTCCATTCCATTCCATTCCATTCCATTCCATTCCATTCCATTCCATTCTACTGTTGTCCATTCCATTCCATTCCATTCCATTCCATTCCATTCCATTGCATTCCATTCCATTCCTTTCCATTCCATTGCATTCCATTGCATTCCATTCCATTCCATTCCATTCCATTCCATTCCATTCCACTCCACACCACTCCACTCCACTCCATTCCACTCCACTCCACTCCGGTACATTCCATTCCATTCCATTCCATTCCATTCCATTCCATTCCATTCCATTCCGTGCTTCTCGGGTACATTCCGTTCCGTTCCATTCCATTCCATTCCATTCCATTCCCTTCCAGTGCACTCTACTCCACTCCACTCCACTCCACTCCGGTACATTCCATTCCATTCCATTCCATTCCATTCCATTCCATTTCCATTCCCATTCCATTTCCATTCCCGTTCCATTTCCATTCCCGTTTCTTTTCCATTCCCCTTCCATTTCCATTCCCGTTCCATTACCATTCCCGTTCCATTTCCATTCCCGATCCATTTCCATTCCCGTTCCTTTTCCATTCCCGTTCCATTTCCATTCCTGTTCCGTTACCATTCCCGTTCCATTTCCGTTCCCGTTCCGTTTCCGTTCCCGTTCCATTTCCGTTTTCGTTCCGTTTCCGTTCCCGTTCCATTTCCATTCCCGTTCCATTTCCGTTCCCGTTCCATTTCCATTCCCGTTCCATTTCCATTCCCTTTCCATTTCCATTTCATTCCATTCCGTTCTGCTCGGGTACATTCCATTCCATTCCATTGCATTCCATTCCGTTCTGCTCCTGTCCATTCCATTCCATTCCATTTAGTTCCATTCCGTTCTATTCGGGTAGATTCCATTCCATTCCATTCCATTCCATTCCATTCCATTCCATTCCATTCCATTCTACTGGTGTCCATTCCATTCCATTCCATTCCATTCCATTCCATTCCATTCCATTCCATTCCATTCCATTGCATTCCATTCCATTCCATTCCATTCCATTCCGTTCCGTTCTACTCGGTTACATTCCATTCAATTCCATTCCATTCCGTTCTACTCGGGTAGATTCCATTCCATTCCATTCCATTCCTTTCCATTCCATTGCATTCCATTGCATTGCATTGCACTCAATTCCATTCCATTCCATTCCATTCCATTCCATAGAATTCCGTTCCATTCCATTCCATTCCATTCCACTCCATTCCATTCCATTCCATTCCATTCCATTCCATTCCATTCCATTCCATTCCATTCTACTCGGGTTGATTGCATTCTATTCCATTCCATTCCATTCGATTCCATTCGATTCCATTCGATTCCATTCGATTCCATTCCATTCCATTCCATTCCATTCCATTCCATTGAATTTCTTTCCATTCCATTCCATTCCATTCCATTCCATGGAATTCCATTCCATTCCATTCCATTCCATTCCATTCCATTCCATTCCATTGAATTCCATTCCATTCCATTCCATTCCATTCCATTCCATTCCATGGAATTCCATTCCATTCCATTCCATTCCATTCCATTCCATTCCATTCCATTGAATTCCATTCCGTTCCATTCCATTCCATTGAATTCCGTTCCATTCCACTCCATTCCATTCCGTTCTGTTCCGTTCTGTTCCGTTCCCTTCCGTTGCGTTCCGCTCCGTTCTACTCGGGTTGATTCCATTCTATTCCATTCCAGTCCATTCGATCCCATTCGATTGCATTCGATTCCATTCGATTCCATTCGATTCCACTCCATTCCATTCCATAGAATTCCATTCCATTCCATTCCATTCCATTCCATTCCATTCCATTCCATTGAATTCCATTCCATTCCATTCCATTCCATGGAATTCCATTCCATTCCATTCCATTCCAATCCATAGAATTCCATTCCATTCCATTCCATTCCATTGAATTCCGTTCCATTCCATTCCATTCCGTTCCGTTCCGTTCCGTTCCGTTGCGTTCCGTTCCGTTCCGTTGTGTTCCGTTCCGTTCTACTCGGGTTGATTCCATTCTATTCCATTCCATTCCAATCCATTCCATTCCATTCCATTCCATTCCATTCCATTCCATTCCATTCCATTCCATTCCATTCCATTGAATTCCATTCCATTCCATTCCATTCCATTCCATTCCATTCCATTCCATTGAATTCCATTCCATTCCATTCCATTCCATGGAATTCCGTTCCATTCCATTCCATTCCGTTCCGTTCCGTCCCGTTCCGCTCCGTTGCGTTCCGTTCCGTTCTACTCGGGTTGATTCCATTCTATTCCATTCCTTTCCATTCGATTCCATTCGATTCCATTCGATTCCATTCGATTCCATTCCATTCCATTCCATTGAATTCCATTCCATTCCATTCCATTCCATTGAATTCCATTCCATTCCATTCCATTCCATTGAATTCCATTCCATTCCATTCCATTCCATTCCATAGAATTCCATTCCGTTCCATTCCATTCCATTGAATTCCGTTCCATTCCATTCCATTCCATTCCATTCCATTCCATTCCATTCCATTGAATTCCATTCCATTCCATTCCATAGAATTCCATTCCGTTCCATTCCATTCCATTCCATTAAATTCCATTCCATTCCATTCAATTCCATTCCATTCCATTCCATTCCATTCCATTTGAATTCCATTCCGTTCCATTCCATTCCATTCCCTTCCATTCCATTCCATTCCATTCTACTCGGGTTGATTCCATTCTATTCCATTCCATTCCATTCGATTCCATTCGATTCGATTCGATTCCATTCCATTCCATTCCATTCCATTCCGTTCTACTCGGGTTGATTCCATTCTATTCCATTCCATTCCATTCGATTCCATTCGATTCCATTCGATTCCATTCGATTCCATTCCATTCCATAGAATTCCATTCCATTCCATTCCATTCCATTGAATTCCATTCCATTCCATTCCATTCCATTGAATTCCATTCCATTCCATTCCATTCCATTGAATTCCATTCCATTCCATTCCATTCCATTCCATTCCATTCCATTCCATTCTACTGTTGTCCATTCCATTCCATTCCATTCCATTCCATTCCATTCCATTGCATTCCATTCCATTCCTTTCCATTCCATTGCATTCCATTGCATTCCATTCCATTCCATTCCATTCCATTCCATTCCATTCCACTCCACACCACTCAACTCCACTCCATTCCACTCCACTCCACTCCGGTACATTCCATTCCATTCCATTCCATTCCATTCCATTCCATTCCGTGCTTCTCGGGTACATTCCGTTCCGTTCCATTCCATTCCATTCCATTCCATTCCCTTCCAGTGCACTCTACTCCACTCCACTCCACTCCACTCCGGTACATTCCATTCCATTCCATTCCATTCCATTCCATTCCATTTCCATTCCCATTCCATTTCCATTCCCGTTCCATTTCCATTCCCGTTTCTTTTCCATTCCCCTTCCATTTCCATTCCCGTTCCATTACCATTCCCGTTCCATTTCCATTCCCGATCCATTTCCATTCCCGTTCCTTTTCCATTCCCGTTCCATTTCCATTCCTGTTCCGTTACCATTCCCGTTCCATTTCCGTTCCCGTTCCGTTTCCGTTCCCGTTCCATTTCCGTTTTCGTTCCGTTTCCGTTCCCGTTCCATTTCCATTCCCGTTCCATTTCCGTTCCCGTTCCATTTCCATTCCCGTTCCATTTCCATTCCCTTTCCATTTCCATTTCATTCCATTCCGTTCTGCTCGGGTACATTCCATTCCATTCCATTGCATTCCATTCCGTTCTGCTCCTGTCCATTCCATTCCATTCCATTTAGTTCCATTCCGTTCTATTCGGGTAGATTCCATTCCATTCCATTCCATTCCATTCCATTCCATTCCATTCCATTCCATTCTACTGGTGTCCATTCCATTCCATTCCATTCCATTCCATTCCATTCCATTCCATTCCATTCCATTGCATTCCATTCCATTCCATTCCATTCCATTCCGTTCCGTTCTACTCGGTTACATTCCATTCAATTCCATTCCATTCCGTTCTACTCGGGTAGATTCCATTCCATTCCATTCCATTCCTTTCCATTCCATTGCATTCCATTGCATTGCATTGCACTCAATTCCATTCCATTCCATTCCATTCCATTCCATTGAATTCCATTCCATTCCATTCCATTCCATTCCATTCCATTCCATGGAATTCCATTCCATTCCATTCCATTCCATTCCATTCCATTCCATTCCATTGAATTCCATTCCGTTCCATTCCATTCCATTGAATTCCGTTCCATTCCACTCCATTCCATTCCGTTCTGTTCCGTTCTGTTCCGTTCCCTTCCGTTGCGTTCCGCTCCGTTCTACTCGGGTTGATTCCATTCTATTCCATTCCAGTCCATTCGATCCCATTCGATTGCATTCGATTCCATTCGATTCCATTCGATTCCACTCCATTCCATTCCATAGAATTCCATTCCATTCCATTCCATTCCATTCCATTCCATTCCATTCCATTGAATTCCATTCCATTCCATTCCATTCCATGGAATTCCATTCCATTCCATTCCATTCCAATCCATAGAATTCCATTCCATTCCATTCCATTCCATTGAATTCCGTTCCATTCCATTCCATTCCGTTCCGTTCCGTTCCGTTCCGTTGCGTTCCGTTCCGTTCCGTTGTGTTCCGTTCCGTTCTACTCGGGTTGATTCCATTCTATTCCATTCCATTCCAATCCATTCCATTCCATTCCATTCCATTCCATTCCATTCCATTCCATTCCATTCCATTCCATTGAATTCCATTCCATTCCATTCCATTCCATTCCATTCCATTCCATTGAATTCCATTCCATTCCATTCCATTCCATGGAATTCCGTTCCATTCCATTCCATTCCGTTCCGTTCCGTCCCGTTCCGCTCCGTTGCGTTCCGTTCCGTTCTACTCGGGTTGATTCCATTCTATTCCATTCCTTTCCATTCGATTCCATTCGATTCCATTCGATTCCATTCGATTCCATTCCATTCCATTCCATTGAATTCCATTCCATTCCATTCCATTCCATTGAATTCCATTCCATTCCATTCCATTCCATTCCATTCCATTGAATTCCATTCCATTCCATTCCATTCCATTCCATAGAATTCCATTCCGTTCCATTCCATTCCATTGAATTCCGTTCCGTTCCATTCCATTCCATTCCATTCCATTCCATTCCATTCCATTCCATTGAATTCCATTCCATTCCATTCCATAGAATTCCATTCCGTTCCATTCCATTCCATTCCATTAAATTCCATTCCATTCCATTCAATTCCATTCCATTCCATTCCATTCCATTCCATTTGAATTCCATTCCGTTCCATTCCATTCCATTCCATTCCATTCCATTCTACTGTTGTCCATTCCATTCCATTCCATTCCATTCCATTCCATTCCATTCCATTCCATTCCATTCCTTTCCATTCCATTGCATTCCATTGCATTCCATTCCATTCCATTCCATTCCATTCCATTCCATTCCATTCCACTCCACACCACTCCACTCCACTCCATTCCACTCCACTCCACTCCGGTACATTCCATTCCATTCCATTCCATTCCATTCCATTCCATTCCATTCCATTCCATTCCATTCCGTGCTTCTCGGGTACATTCCGTTCCGTTCCATTCCATTCCATTCCATTCCATTCCGTTCCAGTGCACTCTACTCCACTCCACTCCACTCCACTCCGGTACATTCCATTCCATTCCATTCCATTCCATTCCATTCCATTTCCATTCCCATTCCATTTCCATTCCCGTTCCATTTCCATTCCCGTTTCTTTTCCATTCCCGTTCCATTTCCATTCCCGTTCCATTACCATTCCCGTTCCATTTCCATTCCCGATCCATTTCCATTCCCGTTCCTTTTCCATTCCCGTTCCATTTCCATTCCTGTTCCGTTACCATTCCCGTTCCATTTCCGTTCCCGTTCTGTTTCCATTCCCGTTCCATTTCCGTTCTCGTTCCGTTTCCGTTCCCGTTCCATTTCCATTCCCGTTCCATTTCCGTTCCCGTTCCATTTCCATTCCCGTTCCATTTCCATTCCCTTTCCATTTCCATTTCATTCCATTCCGTTCTGCTCGGGTACATTCCATTCCATTCCATTGCATTCCATTCCGTTCTGCTCCTGTCCATTCCATTCCATTCCATTCCGTTCCATTCCGTTCTACTCGGGTAGATTCCATTCCATTCCATTCCATTCCATTCCATTCCATTCTACTGGTGTCCATTCCATTCCATTCCATTCCATTCAATTCCATTCCATTGCATTCCATTCCATTCCATTCCATTCCATTCCGTTCCGTTCTACTCGGTTACATTCCATTCCATTCCATTCCATTCCGTTCTACTCGGGTAGATTCCATTCCATTCCATTCCATTCCTTTCCATTCCATTGCATTCCATTGCATTGCATTGCACTCAATTCCATTCCATTCCATTCCATTCCATTTTATAGAATTCCGTTCCATTCCATTCCATTCCATTCCATTCCATTCCATTCCATTCCATTCCATTCCATTCCATTCCATTCCATTCTACTCGGGTTGATTGCATTCTATTCCATTCCATTCCATTCGATTCCATTCGATTCCATTCGATTCCATTCGATTCCATTCCATTCCATTCCATTCCATTCCATTCCATTGAATTCCATTCCATTCCATTCAATTCCATTCCATTGAATTCCATTCCATTCCATTCCATTCCATTCCATTCCATTCCATTCCATTCCATTCCATTGAATTCCATTCCGTTCCATTCCATTCCATTGAATTCCGTTCCATTCCACTCCATTCCATTCCGTTCCGTTCCGTTGCGTTCCGTTCCCTTCCGTTGCGTTCCGCTCCGTTCTACTCGGGTTGATTCCATTCTATTCCATTCCAGTCCGTTCGATCCCATTCGATTCCATTCGATTCCATTCGATTCCATTCGATTCCACTCCATTCCATTCCATAGAATTCCATTCCATTCCATTCCATTCCATTGAATTCCGTTCCATTCCATTCCATTCCGTTCCGTTCCGTCCCGTTCCATTCCATTCCGTTCCGTTGCGTGCCGTTCTGTTCTACTCGGGATGATTCCATTCTATTCCATTCCATTCCATTCCATTCCATTCGATACCAATTGATTCCATTCGATTCCATTCGATTCCATTCCATTCCATTCCATTGAATTCCATTCCGTTCCACTCCATTCCATTCCATTCCATTGAATTCCATTCCAATCCATTCCATTCCATTCCATTCCATTGAATTCCATTCCATTCCATTCCATTCCATTCCATAGAATTCCATTCCATTCCATTCCATTCCATTCCATTGAATTCCATTCCATTCCATTCCATGGAATTCCGTTCCATTCCATTCCATTCCATTCCATTCCATTCCATTCCATTCCATTTGAATTCCATTCCATTCCATTCCATTCCATTCTATTCCATTCCATTCCATTCCATTCCATTCCATTCCATTCCATTCCATTCTACTCGGGTTGATTGCATTCTATTCCATTCCATTCCATTCGATTCCACTCGATTCCATTCGATTCCATTCCATTCCATTCCATTGAATTCCATTCCATTCCATTCCATTCCATTCCATTGCATTCCATTCCATTCCATTCCATTCCATTCCATTCCATTCCATTCCATTCCATTTGAATTCCATTCCATTCCATTCCATTCCATTCCATTCCATTCCATTCCATTCCATTCCATTTGAATTCCATTCCATTCCAATCCATTCCATTCCATTCCATTCCATTCCATTCCATTCCATTCCATTCCATTGAATTCCATTCCATTCCATTCCATTCCATTCCATTGAATTCCATTCCATTCCATTCCATTCCATTCCATTCCATTCCATTCCATTCCATAGAATTCCATTCCGTTCCATTCCATTCCATTGAATTCCGTTCCATTCCACTCCATTCCATTCCGTTCCGTTCCGTTCCGTTCCCTTCCGTTGCGTTCCGCTCCGTTCTACTCGGGTTGATTCCATTCTATTCCATTCCAGTCCATTCGATCCCATTCGATTGCATTCGATTCCATTCGATTCCATTCGATTCCACTCCATTCCATTCCATACAATTCCATTCCATTCCATTCCATTCCATTCCATTCCATTCCATTCCATTCCATTCCATTGAATTCCATTCCATTCCATTCCATTCCATGGAATTCCATTCCATTCCATTCCATTCCAATCCATAGAATTCCATTCTATTCCATTCCATTCCATTGAATTCCGTTCCATTCCATTCCATTCCTTTCCGTTCCGTTCCGTTCCGTTCCGTTGCGTTCCGTTCCGTTCCGTTGTGTTCCGTTCCGTTCTACTCGTGTTGATTCCATTCTATTCCATTCCATTCCAATCCATTCCATTCCATTCCATTCCATTCCGTTCCGTTCCATTCCATTCCATTCCATTCCATTCCATTGAATTCCATTCCATTCCATTCCATTCCATGGAATTCCGTTCCATTCCATTCCATTCCGTTCCGTTCCGTCCCGTTCCGTTCCGTTCCGTTCCGTTGCGTTCCGTTCCGTTCTACTCGGGTTGATTCCATTCTATTCCATTCCATTCCATTCGATTCCATTCGATTCCATTCGATTCCACTCCATTCCATTCCATTCCATTCCATTCCATTCCATTGAATTCCATTCCATTCCATTCCATTCCATTGAATTCCATTCCATTCCATTCCATTCCATTGAATTCCATTCCATTCCATTCCATTCCATTGAATTCCATTCCATTCCATTCCATTCCATTCCATTCCATTCCATTCCATTCTACTGGTGTCCATTCCATTCCATTCCATTCCATTCCATTCCATTCCTTTCCTTTCCATTCCATTGCATTCCATTGCATTCCATTCCATTCCATTCCATTCCATTCCATTCCATTCCACTCCACTCCACTCCACTCCACTCCATTCCACTCCACTCCACTCCGGTACATTCCATTCCATTCCATTCCATTCCATTCCATTCCATTCCGTGCTTCTCGGGTACATTCCGTTCCGTTCCATTCCATTCCATTCCATTCCATTCCATTCCGTTTCAGTGCACTCTACTCCACTCCACTCCACTCCACTCCACTCCGGTACATTCCATTCCATTCCATTCCATTCCATTCCATTCCATTCCATTTCCATTCCCATTCCATTTCCATTCCCGTTCCATTTCCATTCCCGTTTCTTTTCCATTCCCGTTCCATTTCCATTCCAGTTCCATTACCTTTCCCGTTCCATTTCCATTCCCGATCCATTTCCATTCCCGTTCCATTTCCATTCCCGTTCCATTTCCATTCCCGTTCCGTTACCATTCCCGTTCCATTTCCGTTCCCGTTCCGTTTCCGTTCCCGTTCCATTTCCGTTCTCGTTCCGTTTCCGTTCCCGTTCCATTTCCATTCCCGTTGCATTTCCGTTCCCTTTCCATTTCCATTCCCGTTCCATTTCCATTCCCTTTCCATTTCCATTTCATTCCATTCCATTCTGCTCGGGTACATTCCATTCCATTCCATTGCATTCCATTCCGTTCTGCTCCTGTCCATTCCATTCCATTCCATTCCGTTCCATTCCGTTCTACTCGGGTAGATTCCATTCCATTCCATTCCATTCCATTCCATTCCATTCCATTCCATTCTACTGGTGTCTATTCCATTCCATTCCATTCCATTCCATTGCATTCCATTGCATTGCATTGCACTCAATTCCATTCCATTCCATTCCATTCCATTCCATTCCATTGCATTCCGTTCCGTTCAACTCGGTTACATTCCATTCAATTACATTCCATTCCGTTCTCCTCGGTTACATTCCATTCCATTCCATTCCATTCCATTCCAATCCATTCCATTCCATTCCATTCCGTTCTACTCGTGTACATTCCATTCCATTCCATTCCATTCCATTCCATTCCATTCCATTCCATTCCATTCCATTCCGTTCTACTTTGGTACATTCCATTCCATTCGATTCCAATCCATTCCATTCCATTGAATTCCATTCCATTCCATTCCATTCCATTCCATTCCATTCCATTCCATTCCATTGAATTCCATTCCATTCCATTCCATTCCATTCCATTCCATTCCATTCCATCCCATTCCATTCCATTCCATTCCATTCCGTTCTACTCGGGTTGATTCCATTCTATTCCATTCCATTCCATTCGATCCCATTTGATTCCATTCGATTCCATTCAATTCCATTCGATTCCATTCCATTCCACTCCATTCCATTCCATTGAATTCCATTCCATTCCATTCCATTCCATTCCATTCCATTCCATGGAATTCCATTCCATTCCATTCCATTCCATTCCATAGAATTCCATTCCATTCCATTCCATTCCATTGAATTCCGTTCCATTCCATTCCATTCCGTTCCGTTCCGTTCCGTTCCGTTCCGTTGCGTTCCGTTCCATTCCGTTGTGTTCCGTTCCGTTCTACTCGGGATGATTCCATTCTATTCCATTCCATTCCAATCCATTCCATTCCATTCCATTGAATTCCATTCCATTCCATTGAATTCCATTCCATTCCAATCCATTCCATGGAATTCCGTTCCATTCCATTCCATTCCGTTCCGTTCCGTCCAGTTCCGTTCCGTTCCGTTCCGTTGCGTTCCGTTCCGTTCTACTCGGGTTGATTCCATTCTATTCCATTCCATTCCATTCGATTCCATTCGATTCCATTCGATTCCACTCCATTCCATTACATAGAATTCCATTCCATTCCATTCCATTCCATTGAATTCCATTCCATTCCATTCCATTCCATTGAATTCCATTCCATTCCATTCCATTCCATTGAATTCCATTCCATTCCATTCCATTCCATTCCATTCCATTCCATTCCATTCCATTCCATTCTACTGTTGTCCATTCCATTCCATTCCATTCCATTCCATTCCATT
Organism: Gorilla gorilla gorilla; assembly: GCF_029281585.2. Lineage (NCBI taxonomy): Eukaryota > Metazoa > Chordata > Mammalia > Primates > Hominidae > Gorilla > Gorilla gorilla. The sequence goes on along the minus strand of NC_073236.2, from coordinate 10,705,911 downwards.
CCATTGCATTCCATTCCATTCCTTTCCATTCCATTGCATTCCATTGCATTCCATTCCATTCCATTCCATTCCATTCCATTCCATTCCACTCCACACCACTCCACTCCACTCCATTCCACTCCACTCCACTCCGGTACATTCCATTCCATTCCATTCCATTCCATTCCATTCCATTCCATTCCATTCCATTCCGTGCTTCTCGGGTACATTCCGTTCCGTTCCATTCCATTCCATTCCATTCCATTCCCTTCCAGTGCACTCTACTCCACTCCACTCCACTCCACTCCGGTACATTCCATTCCATTCCATTCCATTCCATTCCATTCCATTCCATTTCCATTCCCATTCCATTTCCATTCCCGTTCCATTTCCATTCCCGTTTCTTTTCCATTCCCCTTCCATTTCCATTCCCGTTCCATTACCATTCCCGTTCCATTTCCATTCCCGATCCATTTCCATTCCCGTTCCTTTTCCATTCCCGTTCCATTTCCATTCCTGTTCCGTTACCATTCCCGTTCCATTTCCGTTCCCGTTCCGTTTCCGTTCCCGTTCCATTTCCGTTTTCGTTCCGTTTCCGTTCCCGTTCCATTTCCATTCCCGTTCCATTTCCGTTCCCGTTCCATTTCCATTCCCGTTCCATTTCCATTCCCTTTCCATTTCCATTTCATTCCATTCCGTTCTGCTCGGGTACATTCCATTCCATTCCATTGCATTCCATTCCGTTCTGCTCCTGTCCATTCCATTCCATTCCATTTAGTTCCATTCCGTTCTATTCGGGTAGATTCCATTCCATTCCATTCCATTCCATTCCATTCCATTCCATTCCATTCCATTCCATTCTACTGGTGTCCATTCCATTCCATTCCATTCCATTCCATTCCATTCCATTCCATTCCATTCCATTGCATTCCATTCCATTCCATTCCATTCCATTCCGTTCCGTTCTACTCGGTTACATTCCATTCAATTCCATTCCATTCCGTTCTACTCGGGTAGATTCCATTCCATTCCATTCCATTCCTTTCCATTCCATTGCATTCCATTGCATTGCATTGCACTCAATTCCATTCCATTCCATTCCATTCCATTCCATAGAATTCCGTTCCATTCCATTCCATTCCATTCCACTCCATTCCATTCCATTCCATTCCATTCCATTCCATTCCATTCCATTCCATTCTACTCGGGTTGATTGCATTCTATTCCATTCCATTCCATTCGATTCCATTCGATTCCATTCGATTCCATTCGATTCCATTCCATTCCATTCCATTCCATTCCATTCCATTCCATTGAATTCCATTCCATTCCATTCCATTCCATTCCATTCCATGGAATTCCATTCCATTCCATTCCATTCCATTCCATTCCATTCCATTGAATTCCATTCCATTCCATTCCATTCCATTCCATTCCATTCCATGGAATTCCATTCCATTCCATTCCATTCCATTCCATTCCATTCCATTCCATTCCATTGAATTCCATTCCGTTCCATTCCATTCCATTGAATTCCGTTCCATTCCACTCCATTCCATTCCGTTCTGTTCCGTTCTGTTCCGTTCCCTTCCGTTGCGTTCCGCTCCGTTCTACTCGGGTTGATTCCATTCTATTCCATTCCAGTCCATTCGATCCCATTCGATTGCATTCGATTCCATTCGATTCCATTCGATTCCACTCCATTCCATTCCATAGAATTCCATTCCATTCCATTCCATTCCATTCCATTCCATTCCATTCCATTGAATTCCATTCCATTCCATTCCATTCCATGGAATTCCATTCCATTCCATTCCATTCCAATCCATAGAATTCCATTCCATTCCATTCCATTCCATTGAATTCCGTTCCATTCCATTCCATTCCGTTCCGTTCCGTTCCGTTCCGTTGCGTTCCGTTCCGTTCCGTTGTGTTCCGTTCCGTTCTACTCGGGTTGATTCCATTCTATTCCATTCCATTCCAATCCATTCCATTCCATTCCATTCCATTCCATTCCATTCCATTCCATTCCATTCCATTCCATTCCATTCCATTGAATTCCATTCCATTCCATTCCATTCCATTCCATTCCATTCCATTGAATTCCATTCCATTCCATTCCATTCCATGGAATTCCGTTCCATTCCATTCCATTCCGTTCCGTTCCGTCCCGTTCCGCTCCGTTGCGTTCCGTTCCGTTCTACTCGGGTTGATTCCATTCTATTCCATTCCTTTCCATTCGATTCCATTCGATTCCATTCGATTCCATTCGATTCCATTCCATTCCATTCCATTGAATTCCATTCCATTCCATTCCATTCCATTGAATTCCATTCCATTCCATTCCATTCCATTCCATTCCATTGAATTCCATTCCATTCCATTCCATTCCATTCCATAGAATTCCATTCCGTTCCATTCCATTCCATTGAATTCCGTTCAATTCCATTCCATTCCATTCCATTCCATTCCATTCCATTCCATTCCATTGAATTCCATTCCATTCCATTCCATAGAATTCCATTCCGTTCCATTCCATTCCATTCCATTAAATTCCATTCCATTCCATTCAATTCCATTCCATTCCATTCCATTCCATTCCATTTGAATTCCATTCCGTTCCATTCCATTCCATTCCCTTCCATTCCATTCCATTCCATTCTACTCGGGTTGATTCCATTCTATTCCATTCCATTCCATTCGATTCCATTCGATTCGATTCGATTCCATTCCATTCCATTCCATTCCATTCCGTTCTACTCGGGTTGATTCCATTCTATTCCATTCCATTCCATTCGATTCCATTCGATTCCATTCGATTCCATTCGATTCCATTCCATTCCATAGAATTCCATTCCATTCCATTCCATTCCATTGAATTCCATTCCATTCCATTCCATTCCATTGAATTCCATTCCATTCCATTCCATTCCATTGAATTCCATTCCATTCCATTCCATTCCATTCCATTCCATTCCATTCCATTCCATTCTACTGTTGTCCATTCCATTCCATTCCATTCCATTCCATTCCATTCCATTGCATTCCATTCCATTCCTTTCCATTCCATTGCATTCCATTGCATTCCATTCCATTCCATTCCATTCCATTCCATTCCACTCCACACCACTCCACTCCACTCCATTCCACTCCACTCCACTCCGGTACATTCCATTCCATTCCATTCCATTCCATTCCATTCCATTCCGTGCTTCTCGGGTACATTCCGTTCCGTTCCATTCCATTCCATTCCATTCCATTCCCTTCCAGTGCACTCTACTCCACTCCACTCCACTCCACTCCGGTACATTCCATTCCATTCCATTCCATTCTATTCCATTCCATTTCCATTCCCATTCCATTTCCATTCCCGTTCCATTTCCATTCCCGTTTCTTTTCCATTCCCCTTCCATTTCCATTCCCGTTCCATTACCATTCCCGTTCCATTTCCATTCCCGATCCATTTCCATTCCCGTTCCTTTTCCATTCCCGTTCCATTTCCATTCCTGTTCCGTTACCATTCCCGTTCCATTTCCGTTCCCGTTCCGTTTCCGTTCCCGTTCCATTTCCGTTTTCGTTCCGTTTCCGTTCCCGTACCATTTCCATTCCCGTTCCATTTCCGTTCCCGTTCCATTTCCATTCCCGTTCCATTTCCATTCCCTTTCCATTTCCATTTCATTCCATTCCGTTCTGCTCGGGTACATTCCATTCCATTCCATTGCATTCCATTCCGTTCTGCTCCTGTCCATTCCATTCCATTCCATTTAGTTCCATTCCGTTCTATTCGGGTAGATTCCATTCCATTCCATTCCATTCCATTCCATTCCATTCCATTCCATTCCATTCTACTGGTGTCCATTCCATTCCATTCCATTCCATTCCATTCCATTCCATTCCATTCCATTGCATTCCATTCCATTCCATTCCATTCCATTCCGTTCCGTTCTACTCGGTTACATTCCATTCAATTCCATTCCATTCCGTTCTACTCGGGTAGATTCCATTCCATTCCATTCCATTCCTTTCCATTCCATTGCATTCCATTGCATTGCATTGCACTCAATTCCATTCCATTCCATTCCATTCCATTCCATTCCATAGAATTCCGTTCCATTCCATTCCATTCCATTCCACTCCATTCCATTCCATTCCATTCCATTCCATTCCATTCCATTCCATTCCATTCTACTCGGGTTGATTGCATTCTATTCCATTCCACTCCATTCGATTCCATTCGATTCCATTCGATTCCATTCGATTCCATTCCATTCCATTCCATTCCATTCCATTCCATTCCATTGAATTCCATTCCATTCCATTCCATTCCATTCCATTCCATGGAATTCCATTCCATTCCATTCCATTCCATTCCATTTGAATTCCATTCCATTCCATTCCATTCCATTCTATTCCATTCCATTCCATTCCATTCCATTCCATTCCATTCCATTCCATTCTACTCGGGTTGATTGCATTCTATTCCATTCCATTCCATTCGATTCCACTCGATTCCATTCGATTCCATTCCATTCCATTCCATTGAATTCCATTCCATTCCATTCCATTCCATTCCATTGCATTCCATTCCATTCCATTCCATTCCATTCCATTCCATTCCATTCCATTCCATTTGAATTCCATTCCATTCCATTCCATTCCATTCCATTCCATTCCATTCCATTTGAATTCCATTCCATTCCAATCCATTCCATTCCATTCCATTCCATTCCATTCCATTCCATTCCATTCCATTGAATTCCATTCCATTCCATTCCATTCCATTCCATTGAATTCCATTCCATTCCATTCCATTCCATTCCATTGAATTCCATTCCATTCCATTCCATTCCATTCCATTCCATTCCATTCCATTCCATTCCATTCCATAGAATTCCATTCCGTTCCATTCCATTTCATTGAATTCCGTTCCATTCCACTCCATTCCATTCCGTTCCGTTCCGTTCCGTTCCCTTCCATTGCGTTCCGCTCCGTTCTACTCGGGTTGATTCCATTCTATTCCATTCCAGTCCATTCGATCCCATTCGATTTCATTCGATTCCGTTCGATTCCATTCGATTCCACTCCATTCCATTCCATACAATTCCATTCCATTCCATTCCATTCCATTCCATTCCATTCCATTCCATTCCATTCCATGGAATTCCATTCCATGGAATTCCATTCCATGGAATTCCATTCCATTCCATTCCATTCCAATCCATAGAATTCCATTCTATTCCATTCCATTCCATTGAATTCCGTTCCATTCCATTCCATTCCTTTCCGTTCCGTTCCGTTCCGTTCCGTTGCGTTCCGTTCCGTTCCGTTGTGTTCCGTTCCGTTCTACTCGTGTTGATTCCATTCTATTCCATTCCATTCCAATCCATTCCATTCCATTCCATTGAATTCCATTCCATTCCATTCCATTCCATTCCATTCCATTCCATTCCATTGAATTCCATTCCATTCCATTCCATTCCATGGAATTCCGTTCCATTCCATTCCATTCCGTTCCGTTCCGTCCCGTTCCGTTCCGTTCCGTTCCGTTGCGTTCCGTTCCGTTCTACTCGGGTTGATTCCATTCTATTCCATTCCATTCCATTCGATTCCATTCGATTCCATTCGATTCCACTCCATTCCATTCCATTCCATTCCATTCCATTCCATTCCATTCCATTGAATTCCATTCCATTCCATTCCATTCCATTGAATTCCATTCCATTCCATTCCATTCCATTGAATTCCATTCCATTCCATTCCATTCCATTCCATTCCATTCCATTCCATTCTACTGGTGTCCATTCCATTCCATTCCATTCCATTCCATTCCATTCCATTCCTTTCCTTTCCATCCCATTGCATTCCATTGCATTCCATTCCATTCCATTCCATTCCATTCCATTCCATTCCACTCCACTCCACTCCACTCCACTCCATTCCACTCCACTCCACTCCGGTACATTCCATTCCATTCCATTCCATTCCATTCCATTCCATTCCGTGCTTCTCGGGTACATTCCGTTCCGTTCCATTCCATTCCATTCCATTCCATTCCATTCCGTTTCAGTGCACTCTACTCCACTCCACTCCACTCCACTCCACTCCGGTACATTCCATTCCATTCCATTCCATTCCATTCCATTCCATTCCATTTCCATTCCCATTCCATTTCCATTCCCGTTCCATTTCCATTCCCGTTTCTTTTCCATTCCCGTTCCATTTCCTTTCCAGTTCCATTACCTTTCCCGTTCCATTTCCATTCCCGATCCATTTCCATTCCCGTTCCATTTCCATTCCCGTTCCATTTCCATTCCCGTTCCGTTACCATTCCCGTTCCATTTCCGTTCCCGTTCCGTTTCCGTTCCCGTTCCATTTCCGTTCTCGTTCCGTTTCCGTTCCCGTTCCATTTCCATTCCCGTTGCATTTCCGTTCCCTTTCCATTTCCATTCCCGTTCCATTTCCATTCCCTTTCCATTTCCATTTAATTCCATTCCATTCTGCTCGGGTACATTCCATTCCATTCCATTGCATTCCATTCCGTTCTGCTCCTGTCCATTCCATTCCATTCCATTCCGTTCCATTCCGTTCTACTCGGGTAGATTCCATTCCATTCCATTCCATTCCATTCCATTCCATTCCATTCCATTCCATTCCATTCTACTGGTGTCTATTCCATTCCATTCCATTCCATTCCATTGCATTCCATTGCATTGCATTGCACTCAATTCCATTCCATTCCATTCCATTCCATTCCATTCCATTGCATTCCGTTCCGTTCAACTCGGTTACATTCCATTCAATTACATTCCATTCCGTTCTACTCGGTTACATTCCATTCCATTCCATTCCATTCCATTCCAATCCATTCCATTCCATTCCATTCCGTTCTACTCGTGTACATTCCATTCCATTCCATTCCATTCCATTCCATTCCATTCCATTCCATTCCGTTCTACTTTGGTACATTCCATTCCATTCGATTCCAATCCATTCCATTCCATTGAATTCCATTCCATTCCATTCCATTCCATTCCATTCCATTCCATTCCATTGAATTCCATTCCATTCCATTCCATTCCATTCCATTCCATTCCATCCCATTCCATTCCATTCCATTCCATTCCGTTCTACTCGGGTTGATTCCATTCTATTCCATTCCATTCCATTCGATCCCATTTGATTCCATTCGATTCCATTCAATTCCATTCGATTCCATTCCATTCCACTCCATTCCATTCCATTGAATTCCATTCCATTCCATTCCATTCCATTCCATTCCATTCCATGGAATTCCATTCCATTCCATTCCATTCCATTCCATAGAATTCCATTCCATTCCATTCCATTCCATTGAATTCCGTTCCATTCCATTCCATTCCGTTCCGTTCCGTTCCGTTCCGTTCCGTTGCGTTCCGTTCCATTCCGTTGTGTTCCGTTCCGTTCTACTCGGGATGATTCCATTCTATTCCATTCCATTCCAATCCATTCCATTCCATTCCATTGAATTCCATTCCATTCCATTGAATTCCATTCCATTCCAATCCATTCCATGGAATTCCGTTCCATTCCATTCCATTCCGTTCCGTTCCGTCCCGTTCCGTTCCGTTCCGTTCCGTTGCGTTCCGTTCCGTTCTACTCGGGTTGATTCCATTCTATTCCATTCCATTCCATTCGATTCCATTCGATTCCATTCGATTCCACTCCATTCCATTACATAGAATTCCATTCCATTCCATTCCATTCCATTGAATTCCATTCCATTCCATTCCATTCCATTGAATTCCATTCCATTCCATTCCATTCCATTGAATTCCATTCCATTCCATTCCATTCCATTCCATTCCATTCCATTCCATTCTACTGTTGTCCATTCCATTCCATTCCATTCCATTCCATTCCATTCCATTGCATTCCATTCCATTCCTTTCCATTCCATTGCATTCCATTGCATTCCATTCCATTCCATTCCATTCCATTCCATTCCATTCCACTCCACACCACTCCACTCCACTCCATTCCACTCCACTCCACTCCGGTACATTCCATTCCATTCCATTCCATTCCATTCCATTCCATTCCATTCCGTGCTTCTCGGGTACATTCCGTTCCGTTCCATTCCATTCCATTCCATTCCATTCCCTTCCAGTGCACTCTACTCCACTCCACTCCACTCCACTCCGGTACATTCCATTCCATTCCATTCCATTCCATTCCATTCCATTTCCATTCCCATTCCATTTCCATTCCCGTTCCATTTCCATTCCCGTTTCTTTTCCATTCCCCTTCCATTTCCATTCCCGTTCCATTACCATTCCCGTTCCATTTCCATTCCCGATCCATTTCCATTCCCGTTCCTTTTCCATTCCCGTTCCATTTCCATTCCTGTTCCGTTACCATTCCCGTTCCATTTCCGTTCCCGTTCCGTTTCCGTTCCCGTTCCATTTCCGTTTTCGTTCCGTTTCCGTTCCCGTTCCATTTCCATTCCCGTTCCATTTCCGTTCCCGTTCCATTTCCATTCCCGTTCCATTTCCATTCCCTTTCCATTTCCATTTCATTCCATTCCGTTCTGCTCGGGTACATTCCATTCCATTCCATTGCATTCCATTCCGTTCTGCTCCTGTCCATTCCATTCCATTCCATTTAGTTCCATTCCGTTCTATTCGGGTAGATTCCATTCCATTCCATTCCATTCCATTCCATTCCATTCCATTCCATTCCATTATACTGGTGTCCATTCCATTCCATTCCATTCCATTCCATTCCATTCCATTCCATTCCATTCCATTGCATTCCATTCCATTCCATTCCATTCCATTCCGTTCCGTTCTACTCGGTTACATTCCATTCAATTCCATTCCATTCCGTTCTACTCGGGTAGATTCCATTCCATTCCATTCCATTCCTTTCCATTCCATTGCATTCCATTGCATTGCATTGCACTCAATTCCATTCCATTCCATTCCATTCCATTCCATAGAATTCCGTTCCATTCCATTCCATTCCATTCCACTCCATTCCATTCCATTCCATTCCATTCCATTCCATTCCATTCCATTCCATTCCATTCTACTCGGGTTGATTGCATTCTATTCCATTCCATTCCATTCGATTCCATTCGATTCCATTCGATTCCATTCGATTCCATTCCATTCCATTCCATTCCATTCCATTCCATTGAATTCCATTCCATTCCATTCCATTCCATTCCATTCCATGGAATTCCATTCCATTCCATTCCATTCCATTCCATTCCATTCCATTCCATTGAATTCCATTCCATTCCATTCCATTCCATTCCATTCCATTCCATGGAATTCCATTCCATTCCATTCCATTCCATTCCATTCCATTCCATTCCATTGAATTCCATTCCGTTCCATTCCATTCCATTGAATTCCGTTCCATTCCACTCCATTCCATTCCGTTCTGTTCCGTTCTGTTCCGTTCCCTTCCGTTGCGTTCCGCTCCGTTCTACTCGGGTTGATTCCATTCTATTCCATTCCAGTCCATTCGATCCCATTCGATTGCATTCGATTCCATTCGATTCCATTCGATTCCACTCCATTCCATTCCATAGAATTCCATTCCATTCCATTCCATTCCATTCCATTCCATTCCATTCCATTGAATTCCATTCCATTCCATTCCATTCCATGGAATTCCATTCCATTCCATTCCATTCCAATCCATAGAATTCCATTCCATTCCATTCCATTCCATTGAATTCCGTTCCATTCCATTCCATTCCGTTCCGTTCCGTTCCGTTCCGTTCCGTTGCGTTCCGTTCCGTTCCGTTGTGTTCCGTTCCGTTCTACTCGGGTTGATTCCATTCTATTCCATTCCATTCCAATCCATTCCATTCCATTCCATTCCATTCCATTCCATTCCATTCCATTCCATTCCATTCCATTCCATTGAATTCCATTCCATTCCATTCCATTCCATTCCATTCCATTCCATTGAATTCCATTCCATTCCATTCCATTCCATGGAATTCCGTTCCATTCCATTCCATTCCGTTCCGTTCCGTCCCGTTCCGCTCCGTTGCGTTCCGTTCCGTTCTACTCGGGTTGATTCCATTCTATTCCATTCCTTTCCATTCGATTCCATTCGATTCCATTCGATTCCATTCGATTCCATTCCATTCCATTCCATTGAATTCCATTCCATTCCATTCCATTCCATTGAATTCCATTCCATTCCATTCCATTCCATTCCATTCCATTGAATTCCATTCCATTCCATTCCATTCCATTCCATAGAATTCCATTCCGTTCCATTCCATTCCATTGAATTCCGTTCAATTCCATTCCATTCCATTCCATTCCATTCCATTCCATTCCATTCCATTGAATTCCATTCCATTCCATTCCATAGAATTCCATTCCGTTCCATTCCATTCCATTCCATTAAATTCCATTCCATTCCATTCAATTCCATTCCATTCCATTCCATTCCATTCCATTTGAATTCCATTCCGTTCCATTCCATTCCATTCCCTTCCATTCCATTCCATTCCATTCTACTCGGGTTGATTCCATTCTATTCCATTCCATTCCATTCGATTCCATTCGATTCGATTCGATTCCATTCCATTCCATTCCATTCCATTCCGTTCTACTCGGGTTGATTCCATTCTATTCCATTCCATTCCATTCGATTCCATTCGATTCCATTCGATTCCATTCGATTCCATTCCATTCCATAGAATTCCATTCCATTCCATTCCATTCCATTGAATTCCATTCCATTCCATTCCATTCCATTGAATTCCATTCCATTCCATTCCATTCCATTGAATTCCATTCCATTCCATTCCATTCCATTCCATTCCATTCCATTCCATTCCATTCTACTGTTGTCCATTCCATTCCATTCCATTCCATTCCATTCCATTCCATTGCATTCCATTCCATTCCTTTCCATTCCATTGCATTCCATTGCATTCCATTCCATTCCATTCCATTCCATTCCATTCCATTCCACTCCACACCACTCCACTCCACTCCATTCCACTCCACTCCACTCCGGTACATTCCATTCCATTCCATTCCATTCCATTCCATTCCATTCCGTGCTTCTCGGGTACATTCCGTTCCGTTCCATTCCATTCCATTCCATTCCATTCCCTTCCAGTGCACTCTACTCCACTCCACTCCACTCCACTCCGGTACATTCCATTCCATTCCATTCCATTCTATTCCATTCCATTTCCATTCCCATTCCATTTCCATTCCCGTTCCATTTCCATTCCCGTTTCTTTTCCATTCCCCTTCCATTTCCATTCCCGTTCCATTACCATTCCCGTTCCATTTCCATTCCCGATCCATTTCCATTCCCGTTCCTTTTCCATTCCCGTTCCATTTCCATTCCTGTTCCGTTACCATTCCCGTTCCATTTCCGTTCCCGTTCCGTTTCCGTTCCCGTTCCATTTCCGTTTTCGTTCCGTTTCCGTTCCCGTACCATTTCCATTCCCGTTCCATTTCCGTTCCCGTTCCATTTCCATTCCCGTTCCATTTCCATTCCCTTTCCATTTCCATTTCATTCCATTCCGTTCTGCTCGGGTACATTCCATTCCATTCCATTGCATTCCATTCCGTTCTGCTCCTGTCCATTCCATTCCATTCCATTTAGTTCCATTCCGTTCTATTCGGGTAGATTCCATTCCATTCCATTCCATTCCATTCCATTCCATTCCATTCCATTCCATTCTACTGGTGTCCATTCCATTCCATTCCATTCCATTCCATTCCATTCCATTCCATTCCATTGCATTCCATTCCATTCCATTCCATTCCATTCCGTTCCGTTCTACTCGGTTACATTCCATTCAATTCCATTCCATTCCGTTCTACTCGGGTAGATTCCATTCCATTCCATTCCATTCCTTTCCATTCCATTGCATTCCATTGCATTGCATTGCACTCAATTCCATTCCATTCCATTCCATTCCATTCCATTCCATAGAATTCCGTTCCATTCCATTCCATTCCATTCCACTCCATTCCATTCCATTCCATTCCATTCCATTCCATTCCATTCCATTCCATTCTACTCGGGTTGATTGCATTCTATTCCATTCCACTCCATTCGATTCCATTCGATTCCATTCGATTCCATTCGATTCCATTCCATTCCATTCCATTCCATTCCATTCCATTCCATTGAATTCCATTCCATTCCATTCCATTCCATTCCATTCCATGGAATTCCATTCCATTCCATTCCATTCCATTCCATTTGAATTCCATTCCATTCCATTCCATTCCATTCTATTCCATTCCATTCCATTCCATTCCATTCCATTCCATTCCATTCCATTCTACTCGGGTTGATTGCATTCTATTCCATTCCATTCCATTCGATTCCACTCGATTCCATTCGATTCCATTCCATTCCATTCCATTGAATTCCATTCCATTCCATTCCATTCCATTCCATTGCATTCCATTCCATTCCATTCCATTCCATTCCATTCCATTCCATTCCATTCCATTTGAATTCCATTCCATTCCATTCCATTCCATTCCATTCCATTCCATTCCATTTGAATTCCATTCCATTCCAATCCATTCCATTCCATTCCATTCCATTCCATTCCATTCCATTCCATTCCATTGAATTCCATTCCATTCCATTCCATTCCATTCCATTGAATTCCATTCCATTCCATTCCATTCCATTCCATTCCATTCCATTCCATTCCATTCCATTCCATAGAATTCCATTCCGTTCCATTCCATTTCATTGAATTCCGTTCCATTCCACTCCATTCCATTCCGTTCCGTTCCGTTCCGTTCCCTTCCATTGCGTTCCGCTCCGTTCTACTCGGGTTGATTCCATTCTATTCCATTCCAGTCCATTCGATCCCATTCGATTTCATTCGATTCCGTTCGATTCCATTCGATTCCACTCCATTCCATTCCATACAATTCCATTCCATTCCATTCCATTCCATTCCATTCCATTCCATTCCATTCCATTCCATGGAATTCCATTCCATGGAATTCCATTCCATGGAATTCCATTCCATTCCATTCCATTCCAATCCATAGAATTCCATTCTATTCCATTCCATTCCATTGAATTCCGTTCCATTCCATTCCATTCCTTTCCGTTCCGTTCCGTTCCGTTCCGTTGCGTTCCGTTCCGTTCCGTTGTGTTCCGTTCCGTTCTACTCGTGTTGATTCCATTCTATTCCATTCCATTCCAATCCATTCCATTCCATTCCATTGAATTCCATTCCATTCCATTCCATTCCATTCCATTCCATTCCATTCCATTGAATTCCATTCCATTCCATTCCATTCCATGGAATTCCGTTCCATTCCATTCCATTCCGTTCCGTTCCGTCCCGTTCCGTTCCGTTCCGTTCCGTTGCGTTCCGTTCCGTTCTACTCGGGTTGATTCCATTCTATTCCATTCCATTCCATTCGATTCCATTCGATTCCATTCGATTCCACTCCATTCCATTCCATTCCATTCCATTCCATTCCATTCCATTCCATTGAATTCCATTCCATTCCATTCCATTCCATTGAATTCCATTCCATTCCATTCCATTCCATTGAATTCCATTCCATTCCATTCCATTCCATTGAATTCCATTCCATTCCATTCCATTCCATTCCATTCCATTCCATTCCATTCTACTGGTGTCCATTCCATTCCATTCCATTCCATTCCATTCCATTCCATTCCTTTCCTTTCCATCCCATTGCATTCCATTGCATTCCATTCCATTCCATTCCATTCCATTCCATTCCATTCCACTCCACTCCACTCCACTCCACTCCATTCCACTCCACTCCACTCCGGTACATTCCATTCCATTCCATTCCATTCCATTCCATTCCATTCCGTGCTTCTCGGGTACATTCCGTTCCGTTCCATTCCATTCCATTCCATTCCATTCCATTCCGTTTCAGTGCACTCTACTCCACTCCACTCCACTCCACTCCACTCCGGTACATTCCATTCCATTCCATTCCATTCCATTCCATTCCATTCCATTTCCATTCCCATTCCATTTCCATTCCCGTTCCATTTCCATTCCCGTTTCTTTTCCATTCCCGTTCCATTTCCTTTCCAGTTCCATTACCTTTCCCGTTCCATTTCCATTCCCGATCCATTTCCATTCCCGTTCCATTTCCATTCCCGTTCCATTTCCATTCCCGTTCCGTTACCATTCCCGTTCCATTTCCGTTCCCGTTCCGTTTCCGTTCCCGTTCCATTTCCGTTCTCGTTCCGTTTCCGTTCCCGTTCCATTTCCATTCCCGTTGCATTTCCGTTCCCTTTCCATTTCCATTCCCGTTCCATTTCCATTCCCTTTCCATTTCCATTTAATTCCATTCCATTCTGCTCGGGTACATTCCATTCCATTCCATTGCATTCCATTCCGTTCTGCTCCTGTCCATTCCATTCCATTCCATTCCGTTCCATTCCGTTCTACTCGGGTAGATTCCATTCCATTCCATTCCATTCCATTCCATTCCATTCCATTCCATTCCATTCCATTCTACTGGTGTCTATTCCATTCCATTCCATTCCATTCCATTGCATTCCATTGCATTGCATTGCACTCAATTCCATTCCATTCCATTCCATTCCATTCCATTCCATTGCATTCCGTTCCGTTCAACTCGGTTACATTCCATTCAATTACATTCCATTCCGTTCTACTCGGTTACATTCCATTCCATTCCATTCCATTCCATTCCAATCCATTCCATTCCATTCCATTCCGTTCTACTCGTGTACATTCCATTCCATTCCATTCCATTCCATTCCATTCCATTCCATTCCATTCCGTTCTACTTTGGTACATTCCATTCCATTCGATTCCAATCCATTCCATTCCATTGAATTCCATTCCATTCCATTCCATTCCATTCCATTCCATTCCATTCCATTGAATTCCATTCCATTCCATTCCATTCCATTCCATTCCATTCCATCCCATTCCATTCCATTCCATTCCATTCCGTTCTACTCGGGTTGATTCCATTCTATTCCATTCCATTCCATTCGATCCCATTTGATTCCATTCGATTCCATTCAATTCCATTCGATTCCATTCCATTCCACTCCATTCCATTCCATTGAATTCCATTCCATTCCATTCCATTCCATTCCATTCCATGGAATTCCATTCCATTCCATTCCATTCCATTCCATAGAATTCCATTCCATTCCATTCCATTCCATTGAATTCCGTTCCATTCCATTCCATTCCGTTCCGTTCCGTTCCGTTCCGTTCCGTTGCGTTCCGTTCCATTCCGTTGTGTTCCGTTCCGTTCTACTCGGGATGATTCCATTCTATTCCATTCCATTCCAATCCATTCCATTCCATTCCATTGAATTCCATTCCATTCCATTGAATTCCATTCCATTCCAATCCATTCCATGGAATTCCGTTCCATTCCATTCCATTCCGTTCCGTTCCGTCCCGTTCCGTTCCGTTCCGTTCCGTTGCGTTCCGTTCCGTTCTACTCGGGTTGATTCCATTCTATTCCATTCCATTCCATTCGATTCCATTCGATTCCATTCGATTCCACTCCATTCCATTACATAGAATTCCATTCCATTCCATTCCATTCCATTGAATTCCATTCCATTCCATTCCATTCCATTGAATTCCATTCCATTCCATTCCATTCCATTGAATTCCATTCCATTCCATTCCATTCCATTCCATTCCATTCCATTCCATTCTACTGTTGTCCATTCCATTCCATTCCATTCCATTCCATTCCATTCCATTGCATTCCATTCCATTCCTTTCCATTCCATTGCATTCCATTGCATTCCATTCCATTCCATTCCATTCCATTCCATTCCATTCCATTCCACTCCACACCACTCCACTCCACTCCATTCCACTCCACTCCACTCCGGTACATTCCATTCCATTCCATTCCATTCCATTCCATTCCATTCCATTCCGTGCTTCTCGGGTACATTCCGTTCCGTTCCATTCCATTCCATTCCATTCCATTCCCTTCCAGTGCACTCTACTCCACTCCACTCCACTCCACTCCGGTACATTCCATTCCATTCCATTCCATTCCATTCCATTCCATTTCCATTCCCATTCCATTTCCATTCCCGTTCCATTTCCATTCCCGTTTCTTTTCCATTCCCCTTCCATTTCCATTCCCGTTCCATTACCATTCCCGTTCCATTTCCATTCCCGATCCATTTCCATTCCCGTTCCTTTTCCATTCCCGTTCCATTTCCATTCCTGTTCCGTTACCATTCCCGTTCCATTTCCGTTCCCGTTCCGTTTCCGTTCCCGTTCCATTTCCGTTTTCGTTCCGTTTCCGTTCCCGTTCCATTTCCATTCCCGTTCCATTTCCGTTCCCGTTCCATTTCCATTCCCGTTCCATTTCCATTCCCTTTCCATTTCCATTTCATTCCATTCCGTTCTGCTCGGGTACATTCCATTCCATTCCATTGCATTCCATTCCGTTCTGCTCCTGTCCATTCCATTCCATTCCATTTAGTTCCATTCCGTTCTATTCGGGTAGATTCCATTCCATTCCATTCCATTCCATTCCATTCCATTCCATTCCATTCCATTATACTGGTGTCCATTCCATTCCATTCCATTCCATTCCATTCCATTCCATTCCATTCCATTCCATTGCATTCCATTCCATTCCATTCCATTCCATTCCGTTCCGTTCTACTCGGTTACATTCCATTCAATTCCATTCCATTCCGTTCTACTCGGGTAGATTCCATTCCATTCCATTCCATTCCTTTCCATTCCATTGCATTCCATTGCATTGCATTGCACTCAATTCCATTCCATTCCATTCCATTCCATTCCATAGAATTCCGTTCCATTCCATTCCATTCCATTCCACTCCATTCCATTCCATTCCATTCCATTCCATTCCATTCCATTCCATTCCATTCCATTCTACTCGGGTTGATTGCATTCTATTCCATTCCATTCCATTCGATTCCATTCGATTCCATTCGATTCCATTCGATTCCATTCCATTCCATTCCATTCCATTCCATTCCATTGAATTCCATTCCATTCCATTCCATTCCATTCCATTCCATGGAATTCCATTCCATTCCATTCCATTCCATTCCATTCCATTCCATTCCATTGAATTCCATTCCATTCCATTCCATTCCATTCCATTCCATTCCATGGAATTCCATTCCATTCCATTCCATTCCATTCCATTCCATTCCATTCCATTGAATTCCATTCCGTTCCATTCCATTCCATTGAATTCCGTTCCATTCCACTCCATTCCATTCCGTTCTGTTCCGTTCTGTTCCGTTCCCTTCCGTTGCGTTCCGCTCCGTTCTACTCGGGTTGATTCCATTCTATTCCATTCCAGTCCATTCGATCCCATTCGATTGCATTCGATTCCATTCGATTCCATTCGATTCCACTCCATTCCATTCCATAGAATTCCATTCCATTCCATTCCATTCCATTCCATTCCATTCCATTGAATTCCATTCCATTCCATTCCATTCCATGGAATTCCATTCCATTCCATTCCATTCCAATCCATAGAATTCCATTCCATTCCATTCCATTCCATTGAATTCCGTTCCATTCCATTCCATTCCGTTCCGTTCCGTTCCGTTCCGTTGCGTTCCGTTCCGTTCCGTTGTGTTCCGTTCCGTTCTACTCGGGTTGATTCCATTCTATTCCATTCCATTCCAATCCATTCCATTCCATTCCATTCCATTCCATTCCATTCCATTCCATTCCATTCCATTCCATTCCATTCCATTGAATTCCATTCCATTCCATTCCATTCCATTCCATTCCATTCCATTCCATTGAATTCCATTCCATTCCATTCCATTCCATGGAATTCCGTTCCATTCCATTCCATTCCGTTCCGTTCCGTCCCGTTCCGCTCCGTTGCGTTCCGTTCCGTTCTACTCGGGTTGATTCCATTCTATTCCATTCCTTTCCATTCGATTCCATTCGATTCCATTCGATTCCATTCGATTCCATTCCATTCCATTCCATTGAATTCCATTCCATTCCATTCCATTCCATTGAATTCCATTCCATTCCATTCCATTCCATTGAATTCCATTCCATTCCATTCCATTCCATTCCATAGAATTCCATTCCGTTCCATTCCATTCCATTGAATTCCGTTCCATTCCATTCCATTCCATTCCATTCCATTCCATTCCATTCCATTGAATTCCATTCCATTCCATTCCATAGAATTCCATTCCGTTCCATTCCATTCCATTCCATTAAATTCCATTCCATTCCATTCAATTCCATTCCATTCCATTCCATTCCATTCCATTTGAATTCCATTCCGTTCCATTCCATTCCATTCCCTTCCATTCCATTCCATTCCATTCTACTCGGGTTGATTCCATTCTATTCCATTCCATTCCATTCGATTCCATTCGATTCGATTCGATTCCATTCCATTCCATTCCATTCCATTCCGTTCTACTCGGGTTGATTCCATTCTATTCCATTCCATTCCATTCGATTCCATTCGATTCCATTCGATTCCATTCGATTCCATTCCATTCCATAGAATTCCATTCCATTCCATTCCATTCCATTGAATTCCATTCCATTCCATTCCATTCCATTGAATTCCATTCCATTCCATTCCATTCCATTGAATTCCATTCCATTCCATTCCATTCCATTCCATTCCATTCCATTCCATTCTACTGTTGTCCATTCCATTCCATTCCATTCCATTCCATTCCATTCCATTGCATTCCATTCCATTCCTTTCCATTCCATTGCATTCCATTGCATTCCATTCCATTCCATTCCATTCCATTCCATTCCATTCCACTCCACACCACTCCACTCCACTCCATTCCACTCCACTCCACTCCGGTACATTCCATTCCATTCCATTCCATTCCATTCCATTCCGTGCTTCTCGGGTACATTCCGTTCCGTTCCATTCCATTCCATTCCATTCCATTCCCTTCCAGTGCACTCTACTCCACTCCACTCCACTCCACTCCGGTACATTCCATTCCATTCCATTCCATTCCATTCCATTCCATTTCCATTCCCATTCCATTTCCATTCCCGTTCCATTTCCATTCCCGTTTCTTTTCCATTCCCCTTCCATTTCCATTCCCGTTCCATTACCATTCCCGTTCCATTTCCATTCCCGATCCATTTCCATTCCCGTTCCTTTTCCATTCCCGTTCCATTTCCATTCCTGTTCCGTTACCATTCCCGTTCCATTTCCGTTCCCGTTCCGTTTCCGTTCCCGTTCCATTTCCGTTTTCGTTCCGTTTCCGTTCCCGTTCCATTTCCATTCCCGTTCCATTTCCGTTCCCGTTCCATTTCCATTCCCGTTCCATTTCCATTCCCTTTCCATTTCCATTTCATTCCATTCCGTTCTGCTCGGGTACATTCCATTCCATTCCATTGCATTCCATTCCGTTCTGCTCCTGTCCATTCCATTCCATTCCATTTAGTTCCATTCCGTTCTATTCGGGTAGATTCCATTCCATTCCATTCCATTCCATTCCATTCCATTCCATTCCATTCCATTCTACTGGTGTCCATTCCATTCCATTCCATTCCATTCCATTCCATTCCATTCCATTCCATTGCATTCCATTCCATTCCATTCCATTCCATTCCGTTCCGTTCTACTCGGTTACATTCCATTCAATTCCATTCCATTCCGTTCTACTCGGGTAGATTCCATTCCATTCCATTCCATTCCTTTCCATTCCATTGCATTCCATTGCATTGCATTGCACTCAATTCCATTCCATTCCATTCCATTCCATTCCATTGAATTCCATTCCATTCCATTCCATTCCATTCCATTCCATTCCATGGAATTCCATTCCATTCCATTCCATTCCATTCCATTCCATTCCATTCCATTGAATTCCATTCCGTTCCATTCCATTCCATTGAATTCCGTTCCATTCCACTCCATTCCATTCCGTTCTGTTCCGTTCTGTTCCGTTCCCTTCCGTTGCGTTCCGCTCCGTTCTACTCGGGTTGATTCCATTCTATTCCATTCCAGTCCATTCGATCCCATTCGATTGCATTCGATTCCATTCGATTCCATTCGATTCCACTCCATTCCATTCCATAGAATTCCATTCCATTCCATTCCATTCCATTCCATTCCATTCCATTCCATTGAATTCCATTCCATTCCATTCCATTCCATGGAATTCCATTCCATTCCATTCCATTCCAATCCATAGAATTCCATTCCATTCCATTCCATTCCATTGAATTCCGTTCCATTCCATTCCATTCCGTTCCGTTCCGTTCCGTTCCGTTGTGTTCCGTTCCGTTCCGTTGTGTTCCGTTCCGTTCTACTCGGGTTGATTCCATTCTATTCCATTCCATTCCAATCCATTCCATTCCATTCCATTCCATTCCATTCCATTCCATTCCATTCCATTCCATTGAATTCCATTCCATTCCATTCCATTCCATTCCATTCCATTCCATTCCATTGAATTCCATTCCATTCCATTCCATTCCATGGAATTCCGTTCCATTCCATTCCATTCCGTTCCGTTCCGTCCCGTTCCGCTCCGTTGCGTTCCGTTCCGTTCTACTCGGGTTGATTCCATTCTATTCCATTCCTTTCCATTCGATTCCATTCGATTCCATTCGATTCCATTCGATTCCATTCCATTCCATTCCATTGAATTCCATTCCATTCCATTCCATTCCATTGAATTCCATTCCATTCCATTCCATTCCATTCCATTCCATTGAATTCCATTCCATTCCATTCCATTCCATTCCATAGAATTCCATTCCGTTCCATTCCATTCCATTGAATTCCGTTCCATTCCATTCCATTCCATTCCATTCCATTCCATTCCATTCCATTCCATTGAATTCCATTCCATTCCATTCCATAGAATTCCATTCCGTTCCATTCCATTCCATTCCATTAAATTCCATTCCATTCCATTCAATTCCATTCCATTCCATTCCATTCCATTCCATTTGAATTCCATTCCGTTCCATTCCATTCCATTCACTTCCATTCCATTCCATTCCATTCTACTCGGGTTGATTCCATTCTATTCCATTCCATTCCATTCGATTCCATTCGATTCGATTCGATTCCATTCCATTCCATTCCATTCCATTCCGTTCTACTCGGGTTGATTCCATTCTATTCCATTCCATTCCATTCGATTCCATTCGATTCCATTCGATTCCATTCGATTCCATTCCATTCCATAGAATTCCATTCCATTCCATTCCATTCCATTGAATTCCATTCCATTCCATTCCATTCCATTGAATTCCATTCCATTCCATTCCATTCCATTGAATTCCATTCCATTCCATTCCATTCCATTCCATTCCATTCCATTCTACTGTTGTCCATTCCATTCCATTCCATTCCATTCCATTCCATTCCATTGCATTCCATTCCATTCCTTTCCATTCCATTGCATTCCATTGCATTCCATTCCATTCCATTCCATTCCATTCCATTCCATTCCACTCCACACCACTCCACTCCACTCCATTCCACTCCACTCCACTCCGGTACATTCCATTCCATTCCATTCCATTCCATTCCATTCCATTCCGTGCTTCTCGGGTACATTCCGTTCCGTTCCATTCCATTCCATTCCATTCCATTCCCTTCCAGTGCACTCTACTCCACTCCACTCCACTCCACTCCGGTACATTCCATTCCATTCCATTCCATTCCATTCCATTCCATTTCCATTCCCATTCCATTTCCATTCCCGTTCCATTTCCATTCCCGTTTCTTTTCCATTCCCCTTCCATTTCCATTCCCGTTCCATTACCATTCCCGTTCCATTTCCATTCCCGATCCATTTCCATTCCCGTTCCTTTTCCATTCCCGTTCCATTTCCATTCCTGTTCCGTTACCATTCCCGTTCCATTTCCGTTCCCGTTCCGTTTCCGTTCCCGTTCCATTTCCGTTTTCGTTCCGTTTCCGTTCCCGTTCCATTTCCATTCCCGTTCCATTTCCGTTCCCGTTCCATTTCCATTCCCGTTCCATTTCCATTCCCTTTCCATTTCCATTTCATTCCATTCCGTTCTGCTCGGGTACATTCCATTCCATTCCATTGCATTCCATTCCGTTCTGCTCCTGTCCATTCCATTCCATTCCATTTAGTTCCATTCCGTTCTATTCGGGTAGATTCCATTCCATTCCATTCCATTCCATTCCATTCCATTCCATTCCATTCCATTCTACTGGTGTCCATTCCATTCCATTCCATTCCATTCCATTCCATTCCATTCCATTCCATTCCATTGCATTCCATTCCATTCCATTCCATTCCATTCCGTTCCGTTCTACTCGGTTACATTCCATTCAATTCCATTCCATTCCGTTCTACTCGGGTAGATTCCATTCCATTCCATTCCATTCCTTTCCATTCCATTGCATTCCATTGCATTGCATTGCACTCAATTCCATTCCATTCCATTCCATTCCATTCCATAGAATTCCGTTCCATTCCATTCCATTCCATTCCACTCCATTCCATTCCATTCCATTCCATTCCATTCCATTCCATTCCATTCCATTCCATTCTACTCGGGTTGATTGCATTCTATTCCATTCCATTCCATTCGATTCCATTCGATTCCATTCGATTCCATTCGATTCCATTCCATTCCATTCCATTCCATTCCATTCCATTCCATTGAATTCCATTCCATTCCATTCCATTCCATTCCATTCCATGGAATTCCATTCCATTCCATTCCATTCCATTCCATTCCATTCCATTGAATTCCATTCCATTCCATTCCATTCCATTCCATTCCATTCCATGGAATTCCATTCCATTCCATTCCATTCCATTCCATTCCATTCCATTCCATTGAATTCCATTCCGTTCCATTCCATTCCATTGAATTCCGTTCCATTCCACTCCATTCCATTCCGTTCTGTTCCGTTCTGTTCCGTTCCCTTCCGTTGCGTTCCGCTCCGTTCTACTCGGGTTGATTCCATTCTATTCCATTCCAGTCCATTCGATCCCATTCGATTGCATTCGATTCCATTCGATTCCATTCGATTCCACTCCATTCCATTCCATAGAATTCCATTCCATTCCATTCCATTCCATTCCATTCCATTCCATTCCATTGAATTCCATTCCATTCCATTCCATTCCATGGAATTCCATTCCATTCCATTCCATTCCAATCCATAGAATTCCATTCCATTCCATTCCATTCCATTGAATTCCGTTCCATTCCATTCCATTCCGTTCCGTTCCGTTCCGTTCCGTTGCGTTCCGTTCCGTTCCGTTGTGTTCCGTTCCGTTCTACTCGGGTTGATTCCATTCTATTCCATTCCATTCCAATCCATTCCATTCCATTCCATTCCATTCCATTCCATTCCATTCCATTCCATTCCATTCCATTCCATTCCATTGAATTCCATTCCATTCCATTCCATTCCATTCCATTCCATTCCATTGAATTCCATTCCATTCCATTCCATTCCATGGAATTCCGTTCCATTCCATTCCATTCCGTTCCGTTCCGTCCCGTTCCGCTCCGTTGCGTTCCGTTCCGTTCTACTCGGGTTGATTCCATTCTATTCCATTCCTTTCCATTCGATTCCATTCGATTCCATTCGATTCCATTCGATTCCATTCCATTCCATTCCATTGAATTCCATTCCATTCCATTCCATTCCATTGAATTCCATTCCATTCCATTCCATTCCATTCCATTCCATTGAATTCCATTCCATTCCATTCCATTCCATTCCATAGAATTCCATTCCGTTCCATTCCATTCCATTGAATTCCGTTCAATTCCATTCCATTCCATTCCATTCCATTCCATTCCATTCCATTCCATTGAATTCCATTCCATTCCATTCCATAGAATTCCATTCCGTTCCATTCCATTCCATTCCATTAAATTCCATTCCATTCCATTCAATTCCATTCCATTCCATTCCATTCCATTCCATTTGAATTCCATTCCGTTCCATTCCATTCCATTCCCTTCCATTCCATTCCATTCCATTCTACTCGGGTTGATTCCATTCTATTCCATTCCATTCCATTCGATTCCATTCGATTCGATTCGATTCCATTCCATTCCATTCCATTCCATTCCGTTCTACTCGGGTTGATTCCATTCTATTCCATTCCATTCCATTCGATTCCATTCGATTCCATTCGATTCCATTCGATTCCATTCCATTCCATAGAATTCCATTCCATTCCATTCCATTCCATTGAATTCCATTCCATTCCATTCCATTCCATTGAATTCCATTCCATTCCATTCCATTCCATTGAATTCCATTCCATTCCATTCCATTCCATTCCATTCCATTCCATTCCATTCCATTCTACTGTTGTCCATTCCATTCCATTCCATTCCATTCCATTCCATTCCATTGCATTCCATTCCATTCCTTTCCATTCCATTGCATTCCATTGCATTCCATTCCATTCCATTCCATTCCATTCCATTCCATTCCACTCCACACCACTCCACTCCACTCCATTCCACTCCACTCCACTCCGGTACATTCCATTCCATTCCATTCCATTCCATTCCATTCCATTCCATTCCATTCCGTGCTTCTCGGGTACATTCCGTTCCGTTCCATTCCATTCCATTCCATTCCATTCCCTTCCAGTGCACTCTACTCCACTCCACTCCACTCCACTCCGGTACATTCCATTCCATTCCATTCCATTCCATTCCATTCCATTTCCATTCCCATTCCATTTCCATTCCCGTTCCATTTCCATTCCCGTTTCTTTTCCATTCCCCTTCCATTTCCATTCCCGTTCCATTACCATTCCCGTTCCATTTCCATTCCCGATCCATTTCCATTCCCGTTCCTTTTCCATTCCCGTTCCATTTCCATTCCTGTTCCGTTACCATTCCCGTTCCATTTCCGTTCCCGTTCCGTTTCCGTTCCCGTTCCATTTCCGTTTTCGTTCCGTTTCCGTTCCCGTACCATTTCCATTCCCGTTCCATTTCCGTTCCCGTTCCATTTCCATTCCCGTTCCATTTCCATTCCCTTTCCATTTCCATTTCATTCCATTCCGTTCTGCTCGGGTACATTCCATTCCATTCCATTGCATTCCATTCCGTTCTGCTCCTGTCCATTCCATTCCATTCCATTTAGTTCCATTCCGTTCTATTCGGGTAGATTCCATTCCATTCCATTCCATTCCATTCCATTCCATTCCATTCCATTCCATTCCATTCTACTGGTGTCCATTCCATTCCATTCCATTCCATTCCATTCCATTCCATTCCATTCCATTCCATTCCATTGCATTCCATTCCATTCCATTCCATTCCATTCCGTTCCGTTCTACTCGGTTACATTCCATTCAATTCCATTCCATTCCGTTCTACTCGGGTAGATTCCATTCCATTCCATTCCATTCCTTTCCATTCCATTGCATTCCATTGCATTGCATTGCACTCAATTCCATTCCATTCCATTCCATTCCATTCCATTCCATAGAATTCCGTTCCATTCCATTCCATTCCATTCCACTCCATTCCATTCCATTCCATTCCATTCCATTCCATTCCATTCCATTCCATTCTACTCGGGTTGATTGCATTCTATTCCATTCCATTCCATTCGATTCCATTCGATTCCATTCGATTCCATTCGATTCCATTCCATTCCATTCCATTCCATTCCATTCCATTCCATTGAATTCCATTCCATTCCATTCCATTCCATTCCATTCCATGGAATTCCATTCCATTCCATTCCATTCCATTCCATTTGAATTCCATTCCATTCCATTCTATTCCATTCTATTCCATTCCATTCCATTCCATTCCATTCCATTCCATTCCATTCCATTCTACTCGGGTTGATTGCATTCTATTCCATTCCATTCCATTCGATTCCACTCGATTCCATTCGATTCCATTCCATTCCATTCCATTGAATTCCATTCCATTCCATTCCATTCCATTCCATTGCATTCCATTCCATTCCATTCCATTCCATTCCATTCCATTCCATTCCATTCCATTTGAATTCCATTCCATTCCATTCCATTCCATTCCATTCCATTCCATTCCATTCCATTTGAATTCCATTCCATTCCAATCCATTCCATTCCATTCCATTCCATTCCATTCCATTCCATTCCATTCCATTGAATTCCATTCCATTCCATTCCATTCCATTCCATTGAATTCCATTCCATTCCATTCCATTCCATTCCATTCCATTCCATTCCATTCCATTCCATTCCATAGAATTCCATTCCGTTCCATTCCATTTCATTGAATTCCGTTCCATTCCACTCCATTCCATTCCGTTCCGTTCCGTTCCGTTCCCTTCCATTGCGTTCCGCTCCGTTCTACTCGGGTTGATTCCATTCTATTCCATTCCAGTCCATTCGATCCCATTCGATTGCATTCGATTCCGTTCGATTCCATTCGATTCCACTCCATTCCATTCCATACAATTCCATTCCATTCCATTCCATTCCATTCCATTCCATTCCATTCCATTCCATTCCATTCCATTGAATTCCATTCCATTCCATTCCATTCCATGGAATTCCATTCCATTCCATTCCATTCCAATCCATAGAATTCCATTCTATTCCATTCCATTCCATTGAATTCCGTTCCATTCCATTCCATTCCTTTCCGTTCCGTTCCGTTCCGTTCCGTTGCGTTCCGTACCGTTCCGTTGTGGTCCGTTCCGTTCTACTCGTGTTGATTCCATTCTATTCCATTCCATTCCAATCCATTCCATTCCATTCCATTGAATTCCATTCCATTCCATTCCATTCCATTCCATTCCATTCCATTCCATTGAATTCCATTCCATTCCATTCCATTCCATGGAATTCCGTTCCATTCCATTCCATTCCGTTCCGTTCCGTCCCGTTCCGTTCCGTTCCGTTCCGTTGCGTTCCGTTCCGTTCTACTCGGGTTGATTCCATTCTATTCCATTCCATTCCATTCGATTCCATTCGATTCCATTCGATTCCACTCCATTCCATTCCATTCCATTCCATTCCATTCCATTCCATTCCATTGAATTCCATTCCATTCCATTCCATTCCATTGAATTCCATTCCATTCCATTCCATTCCATTGAATTCCATTCCATTCCATTCCATTCCATTGAATTCCATTCCATTCCATTCCATTCCATTCCATTCCATTCCATTCCATTCTACTGGTGTCCATTCCATTCCATTCCATTCCATTCCATTCCATTCCTTTCCTTTCCATTCCATTGCATTCCATTGCATTCCATTCCATTCCATTCCATTCCATTCCATTCCACTCCACTCCACTCCACTCCACTCCATTCCACTCCACTCCACTCCGGTACATTCCATTCCATTCCATTCCATTCCATTCCATTCCATTCCGTGCTTCTCGGGTACATTCCGTTCCGTTCCATTCCATTCCATTCCATTCCATTCCATTCCGTTTCAGTGCACTCTACTCCACTCCACTCCACTCCACTCCACTCCGGTACATTCCATTCCATTCCATTCCATTCCATTCCATTCCATTCCATTCCATTTCCATTCCCATTCCATTTCCATTCCCGTTCCATTTCCATTCCCGTTTCTTTTCCATTCCCGTTCCATTTCCTTTCCAGTTCCATTACCTTTCCCGTTCCATTTCCATTCCCGATCCATTTCCATTCCCGTTCCATTTCCATTCCCGTTCCATTTCCATTCCCGTTCCGTTACCATTCCCGTTCCATTTCCGTTCCCGTTCCGTTTCCGTTCCCGTTCCATTTCCGTTCTCGTTCCGTTTCCGTTCCCGTTCCATTTCCATTCCCGTTGCATTTCCGTTCCCTTTCCATTTCCATTCCCGTTCCATTTCCATTCCCTTTCCATTTCCATTTAATTCCATTCCATTCTGCTCGGGTACATTCCATTCCATTCCATTGCATTCCATTCCGTTCTGCTCCTGTCCATTCCATTCCATTCCATTCCGTTCCATTCCGTTCTACTCGGGTAGATTCCATTCCATTCCATTCCATTCCATTCCATTCCATTCCATTCCATTCCATTCCATTCTACTGGTGTCTATTCCATTCCATTCCATTCCATTCCATTGCATTCCATTGCATTGCATTGCACTCAATTCCATTCCATTCCATTCCATTCCATTCCATTCCATTGCATTCCGTTCCGTTCAACTCGGTTACATTCCATTCAATTACATTCCATTCCGTTCTACTCGGTTACATTCCATTCCATTCCATTCCATTCCATTCCAATCCATTCCATTCCATTCCATTCCGTTCTACTCGTGTACATTCCATTCCATTCCATTCCATTCCATTCCATTCCATTCCATTCCATTCCGTTCTACTTTGGTACATTCCATTCCATTCGATTCCAATCCATTCCATTCCATTGAATTCCATTCCATTCCATTCCATTCCATTCCATTCCATTCCATTCCATTGAATTCCATTCCATTCCATTCCATTCCATTCCATTCCATTCCATCCCATTCCATTCCATTCCATTCCATTCCGTTCTACTCGGGTTGATTCCATTCTATTCCATTCCATTCCATTCGATCCCATTTGATTCCATTCGATTCCATTCAATTCCATTCGATTCCATTCCATTCCACTCCATTCCATTCCATTGAATTCCATTCCATTCCATTCCATTCCATTCCATTCCATTCCATGGAATTCCATTCCATTCCATTCCATTCCATTCCATAGAATTCCATTCCATTCCATTCCATTCCATTGAATTCCGTTCCATTCCATTCCATTCCGTTCCGTTCCGTTCCGTTCCGTTCCGTTGCGTTCCGTTCCATTCCGTTGTGTTCCGTTCCGTTCTACTCGGGATGATTCCATTCTATTCCATTCCATTCCAATCCATTCCATTCCATTCCATTGAATTCCATTCCATTCCATTGAATTCCATTCCATTCCAATCCATTCCATGGAATTCCGTTCCATTCCATTCCATTCCGTTCCGTTCCGTCCAGTTCGGTTCCGTTCCGTTCCGTTGCGTTCCGTTCCGTTCTACTCGGGTTGATTCCATTCTATTCCATTCCATTCCATTCGATTCCATTCGATTCCATTCGATTCCACTCCATTCCATTACATAGAATTCCATTCCATTCCATTCCATTCCATTGAATTCCATTCCATTCCATTCCATTCCATTGAATTCCATTCCATTCCATTCCATTCCATTGAATTCCATTCCATTCCATTCCATTCCATTCCATTCCATTCCATTCCATTCTACTGTTGTCCATTCCATTCCATTCCATTCCATTCCATTCCATTCCATTGCATTCCATTCCATTCCTTTCCATTCCATTGCATTCCATTGCATTCCATTCCATTCCATTCCATTCCATTCCATTCCATTCCACTCCACACCACTCCACTCCACTCCATTCCACTCCACTCCACTCCGGTACATTCCATTCCATTCCATTCCATTCCATTCCATTCCATTCCATTCCATTCCGTGCTTCTCGGGTACATTCCGTTCCGTTCCATTCCATTCCATTCCATTCCATTCCCTTCCAGTGCACTCTACTCCACTCCACTCCACTCCACTCCGGTACATTCCATTCCATTCCATTCCATTCCATTCCATTCCATTTCCATTCCCATTCCATTTCCATTCCCGTTCCATTTCCATTCCCGTTTCTTTTCCATTCCCCTTCCATTTCCATTCCCGTTCCATTACCATTCCCGTTCCATTTCCATTCCCGATCCATTTCCATTCCCGTTCCTTTTCCATTCCCGTTCCATTTCCATTCCTGTTCCGTTACCATTCCCGTTCCATTTCCGTTCCCGTTCCGTTTCCGTTCCCGTTCCATTTCCGTTTTCGTTCCGTTTCCGTTCCCGTTCCATTTCCATTCCCGTTCCATTTCCGTTCCCGTTCCATTTCCATTCCCGTTCCTTTCCATTCCCTTTCCATTTCCATTTCATTCCATTCCGTTCTGCTCGTGTACATTCCATTCCATTCCATTGCATTCCATTCCGTTCTGCTCCTGTCCATTCCATTCCATTCCATTTAGTTCCATTCCGTTCTATTCGGGTAGATTCCATTCCATTCCATTCCATTCCATTCCATTCCATTCCATTCCATTCCATTCTACTGGTGTCCATTCCATTCCATTCCATTCCATTCCATTCCATTCCATTCCATTCCATTCCATTGCATTCCATTCCATTCCATTCCATTCCATTCCGTTCCGTTCTACTCGGTTACATTCCATTCAATTCCATTCCATTCCGTTCTACTCGGGTAGATTCCATTCCATTCCATTCCATTCCTTTCCATTCCATTGCATTCCATTGCATTGCATTGCACTCAATTCCATTCCATTCCATTCCATTCCATTCCATAGAATTCCGTTCCATTCCATTCCATTCCATTCCACTCCATTCCATTCCATTCCATTCCATTCCATTCCATTCCATTCCATTCCATTCCATTCTACTCGGGTTGATTGCATTCTATTCCATTCCATTCCATTCGATTCCATTCGATTCCATTCGATTCCATTCGATTCCATTCCATTCCATTCCATTCCATTCCATTCCATTCCATTGAATTCCATTCCATTCCATTCCATTCCATTCCATTCCATTCCATTCCATTCCATTCCATTCCATTCCATTCCATTCCATTGAATTCCATTCCATTCCATTCCATTCCATTCCATTCCATTCCATGGAATTCCATTCCATTCCATTCCATTCCATTCCATTCCATTCCATTCCATTCCATTGAATTCCATTCCGTTCCATTCCATTCCATTGAATTCCGTTCCATTCCACTCCATTCCATTCCGTTCTGTTCCGTTCTGTTCCGTTCCCTTCCGTTGCGTTCCGCTCCGTTCTACTCGGGTTGATTCCATTCTATTCCATTCCAGTCCATTCGATCCCATTCGATTGCATTCGATTCCATTCGATTCCATTCGATTCCACTCCATTCCATTCCATAGAATTCCATTCCATTCCATTCCATTCCATTCCATTCCATTCCATTCCATTGAATTCCATTCCATTCCATTCCATTCCATGGAATTCCATTCCATTCCATTCCATTCCAATCCATAGAATTCCATTCCATTCCATTCCATTCCATTGAATTCCGTTCCATTCCATTCCATTCCGTTCCGTTCCGTTCCGTTCCGTTGCGTTCCGTTCCGTTCCGTTGTGTTCCGTTCCGTTCTACTCGGGTTGATTCCATTCTATTCCATTCCATTCCAATCCATTCCATTCCATTCCATTCCATTCCATTCCATTCCATTCCATTCCATTCCATTCCATTCCATGCCATTCCATTCCATTCCATAGAATTCCATTCCATTCCATTCCATTCCATTCCATTCCATTCCATTGAATTCCATTCCATTCCATTCCATTCCATGGAATTCCGTTCCATTCCATTCCATTCCGTTCCGTTCCGTCCCGTTCCGCTCCGTTGCGTTCCGTTCCGTTCTACTCGGGTTGATTCCATTCTATTCCATTCCTTTCCATTCGATTCCATTCGATTCCATTCGATTCCATTCGATTCCATTCCATTCCATTCCATTGAATTCCATTCCATTCCATTCCATTCCATTGAATTCCATTCCATTCCATTCCATTCCATTCCATTCCATTGAATTCCATTCCATTCCATTCCATTCCATTCCATAGAGTTCCATTCCGTTCCATTCCATTCCATTGAATTCCGTTCCATTCCATTCCATTCCATTCCATTCCATTCCATTCCATTCCATTCCATTGAATTCCATTCCATTCCATTCCATAGAATTCCATTCCGTTCCATTCCATTCCATTCCATTAAATTCCATTCCATTCCATTCAATTCCATTCCATTCCATTCCATTCCATTCCATTTGAATTCCATTCCGTTCCATTCCATTCCATTCCCTTCCATTCCATTCCATTCCATTCTACTCGGGTTGATTCCATTCTATTCCATTCCATTCCATTCGATTCCATTCGATTCGATTCGATTCCATTCCATTCCATTCCATTCCATTCCGTTCTACTCGGGTTGATTCCATTCTATTCCATTCCATTCCATTCGATTCCATTCGATTCCATTCGATTCCATTCGATTCCATTCCATTCCATAGAATTCCATTCCATTCCATTCCATTCCATTGAATTCCATTCCATTCCATTCCATTCCATTGAATTCCATTCCATTCCATTCCATTCCATTGAATTCCATTCCATTCCATTCCATTCCATTCCATTCCATTCCATTCCATTCTACTGTTGTCCATTCCATTCCATTCCATTCCATTCCATTCCATTCCATTCCATTGCATTCCATTCCATTCCTTTCCATTCCATTGCATTCCATTGCATTCCATTCCATTCCATTCCATTCCATTCCATTCCATTCCACTCCACACCACTCCACTCCACTCCATTCCACTCCACTCCACTCCGGTACATTCCATTCCATTCCATTCCATTCCATTCCATTCCATTCCGTGCTTCTCGGGTACATTCCGTTCCGTTCCATTCCATTCCATTCCATTCCATTCCCTTCCAGTGCACTCTACTCCACTCCACTCCACTCCACTCCGGTACATTCCATTCCATTCCATTCCATTCCATTCCATTCCATTTCCATTCCCATTCCATTTCCATTCCCGTTCCATTTCCATTCCCGTTTCTTTTCCATTCCCCTTCCATTTCCATTCCCGTTCCATTACCATTCCCGTTCCATTTCCATTCCCGATCCATTTCCATTCCCGTTCCTTTTCCATTCCCGTTCCATTTCCATTCCTGTTCCGTTACCATTCCCGTTCCATTTCCGTTCCCGTTCCGTTTCCGTTCCCGTTCCATTTCCGTTTTCGTTCCGTTTCCGTTCCCGTTCCATTTCCATTCCCGTTCCATTTCCGTTCCCGTTCCATTTCCATTCCCGTTCCATTTCCATTCCCTTTCCATTTCCATTTCATTCCATTCCGTTCTGCTCGGGTACATTCCATTCCATTCCATTGCATTCCATTCCGTTCTGCTCCTGTCCATTCCATTCCATTCCATTTAGTTCCATTCCGTTCTATTCGGGTAGATTCCATTCCATTCCATTCCATTCCATTCCATTCCATTCCATTCCATTCCATTCCATTCTACTGGTGTCCATTCCATTCCATTCCATTCCATTCCATTCCATTCCATTCCATTCCATTCCATTGCATTCCATTCCATTCCATTCCATTCCATTCCGTTCCGTTCTACTCGGTTACATTCCATTCAATTCCATTCCATTCCGTTCTACTCGGGTAGATTCCATTCCATTCCATTCCATTCCTTTCCATTCCATTGCATTCCATTGCATTGCATTGCACTCAATTCCATTCCATTCCATTCCATTCCATTCCATAGAATTCCGTTCCATTCCATTCCATTCCATTCCACTCCATTCCATTCCATTCCATTCCATTCCATTCCATTCCATTCCATTCCATTCCATTCTACTCGGGTTGATTGCATTCTATTCCATTCCATTCCATTCGATTCCATTCGATTCCATTCGATTCCATTCGATTCCATTCCATTCCATTCCATTCCATTCCATTCCATTGAATTCCATTCCATTCCATTCCATTCCATTCCATTCCATGGAATTCCATTCCATTCCATTCCATTCCATTCCATTCCATTCCATTCCATTGCATTCCATTCCATTCCATTCCATTCCATTCCGTTCCGTTCTACTCGGTTCCATTCCATTCCATTCCATTCCAATCCATAGAATTCCATTCCATTCCATTCCATTCCATTGAATTCCGTTCCATTCCATTCCATTCCGTTCCGTTCCGTTCCGTTCCGTTGCGTTCCGTTCCGTTCCGTTGTGTTCCGTTCCGTTCTACTCGGGTTGATTCCATTCTATTCCATTCCATTCCAATCCATTCCATTCCATTCCATTCCATTCCATTCCATTCCATTCCATTCCATTCCATTCCATTCCATTCCATTCCATTCCATTGAATTCCATTCCATTCCATTCCATTCCATTCCATTCCATTCCATTCCATTGAATTCCATTCCATTCCATTCCATTCCATGGAATTCCGTTCCATTCCATTCCATTCCGTTCCGTTCCGTCCCGTTCCGCTCCGTTGCGTTCCGTTCCGTTCTACTCGGGTTGATTCCATTCTATTCCATTCCTTTCCATTCGATTCCATTCGATTCCATTCGATTCCATTCGATTCCATTCCATTCCATTCCATTGAATTCCATTCCATTCCATTCCATTCCATTGAATTCCATTCCATTCCATTCCATTCCATTGAATTCCATTCCATTCCATTCCATTCCATTCCATAGAATTCCATTCCGTTCCATTCCATTCCATTGAATTCCGTTCCATTCCATTCCATTCCATTCCATTCCATTCCATTCCATTCCATTGAATTCCATTCCATTCCATTCCATAGAATTCCATTCCGTTCCATTCCATTCCATTCCATTAAATTCCATTCCATTCCATTCCATTCCATTCCATTCCATTCCATTCCATTCCATTTGAATTCCATTCCGTTCCATTCCATTCCATTCCCTTCCATTCCATTCCATTCCATTCTACTCGGGTTGATTCCATTCTATTCCATTCCATTCCATTCGATTCCATTCGATTCGATTCGATTCCATTCCATTCCATTCCATTCCATTCCGTTCTACTCGGGTTGATTCCATTCTATTCCATTCCATTCCATTCGATTCCATTCGATTCCATTCGATTCCATTCGATTCCATTCCATTCCATAGAATTCCATTCCATTCCATTCCATTCCATTGAATTCCATTCCATTCCATTCCATTCCATTGAATTCCATTCCATTCCATTCCATTCCATTGAATTCCATTCCATTCCATTCCATTCCATTCCATTCCATTCCATTCCATTCTACTGTTGTCCATTCCATTCCATTCCATTCCATTCCATTCCATTCCATTGCATTCCATTCCATTCCTTTCCATTCCATTGCATTCCATTGCATTCCATTCCATTCCATTCCATTCCATTCCATTCCATTCCACTCCACACCACTCCACTCCACTCCATTCCACTCCACTCCACTCCGGTACATTCCATTCCATTCCATTCCATTCCATTCCATTCCATTCCGTGCTTCTCGGGTACATTCCGTTCCGTTCCATTCCATTCCATTCCATTCCATTCCCTTCCAGTGCACTCTACTCCACTCCACTCCACTCCACTCCGGTACATTCCATTCCATTCCATTCCATTCCATTCCATTCCATTTCCATTCCCATTCCATTTCCATTCCCGTTCCATTTCCATTCCCGTTTCTTTTCCATTCCCCTTCCATTTCCATTCCCGTTCCATTACCATTCCCGTTCCATTTCCATTCCCGATCCATTTCCATTCCCGTTCCTTTTCCATTCCCGTTCCATTTCCATTCCTGTTCCGTTACCATTCCCGTTCCATTTCCGTTCCCGTTCCGTTTCCGTTCCCGTTCCATTTCCGTTTTCGTTCCGTTTCCGTTCCCGTTCCATTTCCATTCCCGTTCCATTTCCGTTCCCGTTCCATTTCCATTCCCGTTCCATTTCCATTCCCTTTCCATTTCCATTTCATTCCATTCCGTTCTGCTCGGGTACATTCCATTCCATTCCATTGCATTCCATTCCGTTCTGCTCCTGTCCATTCCATTCCATTCCATTTAGTTCCATTCCGTTCTATTCGGGTAGATTCCATTCCATTCCATTCCATTCCATTCCATTCCATTCCATTCCATTCCATTCCATTCTACTGGTGTCCATTCCATTCCATTCCATTCCATTCCATTCCATTCCATTCCATTCCATTCCATTCCATTGCATTCCATTCCATTCCATTCCATTCCATTCCGTTCCGTTCTACTCGGTTACATTCCATTCAATTCCATTCCATTCCGTTCTACTCGGGTAGATTCCATTCCATTCCATTCCATTCCTTTCCATTCCATTGCATTCCATTGCATTGCATTGCACTCAATTCCATTCCATTCCATTCCATTCCATTCCATTGAATTCCATTCCATTCCATTCCATTCCATTCCATTCCATTCCATGGAATTCCATTCCATTCCATTCCATTCCATTCCATTCCATTCCATTCCATTGAATTCCATTCCGTTCCATTCCATTCCATTGAATTCCGTTCCATTCCACTCCATTCCATTCCGTTCTGTTCCGTTCTGTTCCGTTCCCTTCCGTTGCGTTCCGCTCCGTTCTACTCGGGTTGATTCCATTCTATTCCATTCCAGTCCATTCGATCCCATTCGATTGCATTCGATTCCATTCGATTCCATTCGATTCCACTCCATTCCATTCCATAGAATTCCATTCCATTCCATTCCATTCCATTCCATTCCATTCCATTCCATTGAATTCCATTCCATTCCATTCCATTCCATGGAATTCCATTCCATTCCATTCCATTCCAATCCATAGAATTCCATTCCATTCCATTCCATTCCATTGAATTCCGTTCCATTCCATTCCATTCCGTTCCGTTCCGTTCCATTCCGTTGCGTTCCGTTCCGTTCCGTTGTGTTCCGTTCCGTTCTACTCGGGTTGATTCCATTCTATTCCATTCCATTCCAATCCATTCCATTCCATTCCATTCCATTCCATTCCATTCCATTCCATTCCATTCCATTCCATTCCATAGAATTCCATTCCATTCCATTCCATTCCATTCCATTCCATTCCATTCCATTGAATTCCATTCCATTCCATTCCATTCCATGGAATTCCGTTCCATTCCATTCCATTCCGTTCCGTTCCGTCCCGTTCCGCTCCGTTGCGTTCCGTTCCGTTCTACTCGGGTTGATTCCATTCTATTCCATTCCTTTCCATTCGATTCCATTCGATTCCATTCGATTCCATTCGATTCCATTCCATTCCATTCCATTGAATTCCATTCCATTCCATTCCATTCCATTGAATTCCATTCCATTCCATTCCATTCCATTCCATTCCATTGAATTCCATTCCATTCCATTCCATTCCATTCCATTCCATTCCATTCCATTGAATTCCATTCCATTCCATTCCATAGAATTCCATTCCGTTCCATTCCATTCCATTCCATTAAATTCCATTCCATTCCATTCAATTCCATTCCATTCCATTCCATTCCATTCCATTTGAATTCCATTCCGTTCCATTCCATTCCATTCCCTTCCATTCCATTCCATTCCATTCTACTCGGGTTGATTCCATTCTATTCCATTCCATTCCATTCGATTCCATTCGATTCGATTCGATTCCATTCCATTCCATTCCATTCCATTCCGTTCTACTCGGGTTGATTCCATTCTATTCCATTCCATTCCATTCGATTCCATTCGATTCCATTCGATTCCATTCGATTCCATTCCATTCCATAGAATTCCATTCCATTCCATTCCATTCCATTGAATTCCATTCCATTCCATTCCATTCCATTGAATTCCATTCCATTCCATTCCATTCCATTGAATTCCATTCCATTCCATTCCATTCCATTCCATTCCATTCCATTCTACTGTTGTCCATTCCATTCCATTCCATTCCATTCCATTCCATTGCATTCCATTCCATTCCTTTCCATTCCATTGCATTCCATTGCATTCCATTCCATTCCATTCCATTCCATTCCATTCCATTCCACTCCACACCACTCCACTCCACTCCATTCCACTCCACTCCACTCCGGTACATTCCATTCCATTCCATTCCATTCCATTCCATTCCATTCCGTGCTTCTCGGGTACATTCCGTTCCGTTCCATTCCATTCCATTCCATTCCATTCCCTTCCAGTGCACTCTACTCCACTCCACTCCACTCCACTCCGGTACATTCCATTCCATTCCATTCCATTCCATTCCATTCCATTTCCATTCCCATTCCATTTCCATTCCCGTTCCATTTCCATTCCCTTTTCTTTTCCATTCCCCTTCCATTTCCATTCCCGTTCCATTACCATTCCCGTTCCATTTCCATTCCCGATCCATTTCCATTCCCGTTCCTTTTCCATTCCCGTTCCATTTCCATTCCTGTTCCGTTACCATTCCCGTTCCATTTCCGTTCCCGTTCCGTTTCCGTTCCCGTTCCATTTCCGTTTTCGTTCCGTTTCCGTTCCCGTTCCATTTCCATTCCCGTTCCATTTCCGTTCCCGTTCCATTTCCATTCCCGTTCCATTTCCATTCCCTTTCCATTTCCATTTCATTCCATTCCGTTCTGCTCGGGTACATTCCATTCCATTCCATTGCATTCCATTCCGTTCTGCTCCTGTCCATTCCATTCCATTCCATTTAGTTCCATTCCGTTCTATTCGGGTAGATTCCATTCCATTCCATTCCATTCCATTCCATTCCATTCCATTCCATTCCATTCTACTGGTGTCCATTCCATTCCATTCCATTCCATTCCATTCCATTCCATTCCATTCCATTCCATTCCATTGCATTCCATTCCATTCCATTCCATTCCATTCCATTCCGTTCTACTCGGTTACATTCCATTCAATTCCATTCCATTCCGTTCTACTCGGGTAGATTCCATTCCATTCCATTCCATTCCTTTCCATTCCATTGCATTCCATTGCATTGCATTGCACTCAATTCCATTCCATTCCATTCCATTCCATTCCATAGAATTCCGTTCCATTCCATTCCATTCCATTCCACTCCATTCCATTCCATTCCATTCCATTCCATTCCATTCCATTCCATTCCATTCTACTCGGGTTGATTGCATTCTATTCCATTCCATTCCATTCGATTCCATTCGATTCCATTCGATTCCATTCGATTCCATTCCATTCCATTCCATTCCATGGAATTCCATTCCATTGAATTCCATTCCATTCCATTCCATTCCATTCCATTCCATGGAATTCCATTCCATTCCATTCCATTCCATGGAATTCCATTCCATTCCATTCCATTCCATTCCATTCCATTCCATTGAATTCCATTCCATTCCATTCCATTCCATTCCATTCCATGGAATTCCATTCCATTCCATTCCATTCCATTCCATTCCATTCCATTCCATTCCATTGAATTCCATTCCGTTCCATTCCATTCCATTGAATTCCGTTCCATTCCACTCCATTCCATTCCGTTCTGTTCCGTTCTGTTCCGTTCCCTTCCGTTGCGTTCCGCTCCGTTCTACTCGGGTTGATTCCATTCTATTCCATTCCAGTCCATTCGATCCCATTCGATTGCATTCGATTCCATTCGATTCCATTCGATTCCACTCCATTCCATTCCATAGAATTCCATTCCATTCCATTCCATTCCATTCCATTCCATTCCATTCCATTCCATTGAATTCCATTCCATTCCATTCCATTCCATGGAATTCCATTCCATTCCATTCCATTCCAATCCATAGAATTCCATTCCATTCCATTCCATTCCATTGAATTCCGTTCCATTCCATTCCATTCCGTTCCGTTCCGTTCCGTTCCGTTGCGTTCCGTTCCGTTCCGTTGTGTTCCGTTCCGTTCTACTCGGGTTGATTCCATTCTATTCCATTCCATTCCAATCCATTCCATTCCATTCCATTCCATTCCATTCCATTCCATTCCATTCCATTCCATTCCATTCCATTCCATTCCATTCCATTCCATTGAATTCCATTCCATTCCATTCCATTCCATGGAATTCCGTTCCATTCCATTCCATTCCGTTCCGTTCCGTCCCGTTCCGCTCCGTTGCGTTCCGTTCCGTTCTACTCGGGTTGATTCCATTCTATTCCATTCCTTTCCATTCGATTCCATTCGATTCCATTCGATTCCATTCGATTCCATTCCATTCCATTCCATTGAATTCCATTCCATTCCATTCCATTCCATTGAATTCCATTCCATTCCATTCCATTCCATTGAATTCCATTCCATTCCATTCCATTCCATTCCATAGAATTCCATTCCGTTCCATTCCATTCCATTGAATTCCGTTCCATTCCATTCCATTCCATTCCATTCCATTCCATTCCATTCCATTGAATTCCATTCCATTCCATTCCATAGAATTCCATTCCGTTCCATTCCATTCCATTCCATTAAATTCCATTCCATTCCATTCAATTCCATTCCATTCCATTCCATTCCATTCCATTTGAATTCCATTCCGTTCCATTCCATTCCATTCCCTTCCATTCCATTCCATTCCATTCTACTCGGGTTGATTCCATTCTATTCCATTCCATTCCATTCGATTCCATTCGATTCGATTCGATTCCATTCCATTCCATTCCATTCCATTCCGTTCTACTCGGGTTGATTCCATTCTATTCCATTCCATTCCATTCGATTCCATTCGATTCCATTCGATTCCATTCGATTCCATTCCATTCCATAGAATTCCATTCCATTCCATTCCATTCCATTGAATTCCATTCCATTCCATTCCATTCCATTGAATTCCATTCCATTCCATTCCATTCCATTGAATTCCATTCCATTCCATTCCATTCCATTCCATTCCATTCCATTCCATTCTACTGTTGTCCATTCCATTCCATTCCATTCCATTCCATTCCATTCCATTGCATTCCATTCCATTCCTTTCCATTCCATTGCATTCCATTGCATTCCATTCCATTCCATTCCATTCCATTCCATTCCATTCCACTCCACACCACTCCACTCCACTCCATTCCACTCCACTCCACTCCGGTACATTCCATTCCATTCCATTCCATTCCATTCCATTCCATTCCATTCCGTGCTTCTCGGGTACATTCCGTTCCGTTCCATTCCATTCCATTCCATTCCATTCCCTTCCAGTGCACTCTACTCCACTCCACTCCACTCCACTCCGGTACATTCCATTCCATTCCATTCCATTCCATTCCATTCCATTTCCATTCCCATTCCATTTCCATTCCCGTTCCATTTCCATTCCCGTTTCTTTTCCATTCCCCTTCCATTTCCATTCCCGTTCCATTACCATTCCCGTTCCATTTCCATTCCCGATCCATTTCCATTCCCGTTCCTTTTCCATTCCCGTTCCATTTCCATTCCTGTTCCGTTACCATTCCCGTTCCATTTCCGTTCCCGTTCCGTTTCCGTTCCCGTTCCATTTCCGTTTTCGTTCCGTTTCCGTTCCCGTTCCATTTCCATTCCCGTTCCATTTCCGTTCCCGTTCCATTTCCATTCCCGTTCCTTTTCCATTCCCTTTCCATTTCCATTTCATTCCATTCCGTTCTGCTCGGGTACATTCCATTCCATTCCATTGCATTCCATTCCGTTCTGCTCCTGTCCATTCCATTCCATTCCATTTAGTTCCATTCCGTTCTATTCGGGTAGATTCCATTCCATTCCATTCCATTCCATTCCATTCCATTCCATTCCATTCCATTCCATAGAATTCCATTCCATTCCATTCCATTCCATTCCATTCCATTCCATTCCATTCCATTCCATTCCATTCCATTGCATTCCATTCCATTCCATTCCATTCCATTCCGTTCCGTTCTACTCGGTTACATTCCATTCAATTCCATTCCATTCCGTTCTACTCGGGTAGATTCCATTCCATTCCATTCCATTCCTTTCCATTCCATTGCATTCCATTGCATTGCATTGCACTCAATTCCATTCCATTCCATTCCATTCCATTCCATTGAATTCCATTCCATTCCATTCCATTCCATTCCATTCCATTCCATGGAATTCCATTCCATTCCATTCCATTCCATTCCATTCCATTCCATTCCATTGAATTCCATTCCGTTCCATTCCATTCCATTGAATTCCGTTCCATTCCACTCCATTCCATTCCGTTCTGTTCCGTTCTGTTCCGTTCCCTTCCGTTGCGTTCCGCTCCGTTCTACTCGGGTTGATTCCATTCTATTCCATTCCAGTCCATTCGATCCCATTCGATTGCATTCGATTCCATTCGATTCCATTCGATTCCACTCCATTCCATTCCATAGAATTCCATTCCATTCCATTCCATTCCATTCCATTCCATTCCATTCCATTGAATTCCATTCCATTCCATTCCATTCCATGGAATTCCATTCCATTCCATTCCATTCCAATCCATAGAATTCCATTCCATTCCATTCCATTCCATTGAATTCCGTTCCATTCCATTCCATTCCGTTCCGTTCCGTTCCGTTCCGTTGCGTTCCGTTCCGTTCCGTTGTGTTCCGTTCCGTTCTACTCGGGTTGATTCCATTCTATTCCATTCCATTCCAATCCATTCCATTCCATTCCATTCCATTCCATTCCATTCCATTCCATTCCATTCCATTCCATTCCATTGAATTCCATTCCATTCCATTCCATTCCATTCCATTCCATTCCATTCCATTCCATTGAATTCCATTCCATTCCATTCCATTCCATGGAATTCCGTTCCATTCCATTCCATTCCGTTCCGTTCCGTCCCGTTCCGCTCCGTTGCGTTCCGTTCCGTTCTACTCGGGTTGATTCCATTCTATTCCATTCCTTTCCATTCGATTCCATTCGATTCCATTCGATTCCATTCGATTCCATTCCATTCCATTCCATTGAATTCCATTCCATTCCATTCCATTCCATTGAATTCCATTCCATTCCATTCCATTCCATTCCATTGAATTCCATTCCATTCCATTCCATTCCATTCCATTCCATTCCATTCCATTGAATTCCATTCCATTCCATTCCATAGAATTCCATTCCGTTCCATTCCATTCCATTCCATTAAATTCCATTCCATTCCATTCAATTCCATTCCATTCCATTCCATTCCATTCCATTTGAATTCCATTCCGTTCCATTCCATTCCATTCCCTTCCATTCCATTCCATTCCATTCTACTCGGGTTGATTCCATTCTATTCCATTCCATTCCATTCGATTCCATTCGATTCGATTCGATTCCATTCCATTCCATTCCATTCCATTCCGTTCTACTCGGGTTGATTCCATTCTATTCCATTCCATTCCATTCGATTCCATTCGATTCCATTCGATTCCATTCGATTCCATTCCATTCCATAGAATTCCATTCCATTCCATTCCATTCCATTGAATTCCATTCCATTCCATTCCATTCCATTGAATTCCATTCCATTCCATTCCATTCCATTGAATTCCATTCCATTCCATTCCATTCCATTCCATTCCATTCCATTCTACTGTTGTCCATTCCATTCCATTCCATTCCATTCCATTCCATTCCATTGCATTCCATTCCATTCCTTTCCATTCCATTGCATTCCATTGCATTCCATTCCATTCC
This sequence comes from Gorilla gorilla gorilla, assembly GCF_029281585.2. Taxonomy (NCBI): domain Eukaryota; kingdom Metazoa; phylum Chordata; class Mammalia; order Primates; family Hominidae; genus Gorilla; species Gorilla gorilla. The sequence continues at coordinate 10,662,692 of NC_073236.2, read as the reverse complement.
ATTCCATTCCATTCCATTCCATTCCACTCCACACCACTCCACTCCACTCCATTCCACTCCACTCCACTCCGGTACATTCCATTCCATTCCATTCCATTCCATTCCATTCCATTCCGTGCTTCTCGGGTACATTCCGTTCCGTTCCATTCCATTCCATTCCATTCCATTCCCTTCCAGTGCACTCTACTCCACTCCACTCCACTCCACTCCGGTACATTCCATTCCATTCCATTCCATTCCATTCCATTCCATTTCCATTCCCATTCCATTTCCATTCCCGTTCCATTTCCATTCCCTTTTCTTTTCCATTCCCCTTCCATTTCCATTCCCGTTCCATTACCATTCCCGTTCCATTTCCATTCCCGATCCATTTCCATTCCCGTTCCTTTTCCATTCCCGTTCCATTTCCATTCCTGTTCCGTTACCATTCCCGTTCCATTTCCGTTCCCGTTCCGTTTCCGTTCCCGTTCCATTTCCGTTTTCGTTCCGTTTCCGTTCCCGTTCCATTTCCATTCCCGTTCCATTTCCGTTCCCGTTCCATTTCCATTCCCGTTCCATTTCCATTCCCTTTCCATTTCCATTTCATTCCATTCCGTTCTGCTCGGGTACATTCCATTCCATTCCATTGCATTCCATTCCGTTCTGCTCCTGTCCATTCCATTCCATTCCATTTAGTTCCATTCCGTTCTATTCGGGTAGATTCCATTCCATTCCATTCCATTCCATTCCATTCCATTCCATTCCATTCCATTCCATTCTACTGGTGTCCATTCCATTCCATTCCATTCCATTCCATTCCATTCCATTCCATTCCATTCCATTCCATTGCATTCCATTCCATTCCATTCCATTCCATTCCATTCCGTTCTACTCGGTTACATTCCATTCAATTCCATTCCATTCCGTTCTACTCGGGTAGATTCCATTCCATTCCATTCCATTCCTTTCCATTCCATTGCATTCCATTGCATTGCATTGCACTCAATTCCATTCCATTCCATTCCATTCCATTCCATAGAATTCCGTTCCATTCCATTCCATTCCATTCCACTCCATTCCATTCCATTCCATTCCATTCCATTCCATTCCATTCCATTCTACTCGGGTTGATTGCATTCTATTCCATTCCATTCCATTCGATTCCATTCGATTCCATTCGATTCCATTCGATTCCATTCCATTCCATTCCATTCCATGGAATTCCATTCCATTGAATTCCATTCCATTCCATTCCATTCCATTCCATTCCATGGAATTCCATTCCATTCCATTCCATGGAATTCCATTCCATTCCATTCCATTCCATGGAATTCCATTCCATTCCATTCCATTCCATTCCATTCCATTCCATTGAATTCCATTCCATTCCATTCCATTGAATTCCATTCCGTTCCATTCCATTCCATTGAATTCCGTTCCATTCCACTCCATTCCATTCCGTTCTGTTCCGTTCTGTTCCGTTCCCTTCCGTTGCGTTCCGCTCCGTTCTACTCGGGTTGATTCCATTCTATTCCATTCCAGTCCATTCGATCCCATTCGATTGCATTCGATTCCATTCGATTCCATTCGATTCCACTCCATTCCATTCCATAGAATTCCATTCCATTCCATTCCATTCCATTCCATTCCATTCCATTCCATTCCATTGAATTCCATTCCATTCCATTCCATTCCATGGAATTCCATTCCATTCCATTCCATTCCAATCCATAGAATTCCATTCCATTCCATTCCATTCCATTGAATTCCGTTCCATTCCATTCCATTCCGTTCCGTTCCGTTCCGTTCCGTTGCGTTCCGTTCCGTTCCGTTGTGTTCCGTTCCGTTCTACTCGGGTTGATTCCATTCTATTCCATTCCATTCCAATCCATTCCATTCCATTCCATTCCATTCCATTCCATTCCATTCCATTCCATTCCATTCCATTCCATTCCATTCCATTCCATTCCATTCCATTCCATTGAATTCCATTCCATTCCATTCCATTCCATGGAATTCCGTTCCATTCCATTCCATTCCGTTCCGTTCCGTCCCGTTCCGCTCCGTTGCGTTCCGTTCCGTTCTACTCGGGTTGATTCCATTCTATTCCATTCCTTTCCATTCGATTCCATTCGATTCCATTCGATTCCATTCGATTCCATTCCATTCCATTCCATTGAATTCCATTCCATTCCATTCCATTCCATTGAATTCCATTCCATTCCATTCCATTCCATTGAATTCCATTCCATTCCATTCCATTCCATTCCATAGAATTCCATTCCGTTCCATTCCATTCCATTGAATTCCGTTCCATTCCATTCCATTCCATTCCATTCCATTCCATTCCATTCCATTGAATTCCATTCCATTCCATTCCATAGAATTCCATTCCGTTCCATTCCATTCCATTCCATTAAATTCCATTCCATTCCATTCAATTCCATTCCATTCCATTCCATTCCATTCCATTTGAATTCCATTCCGTTCCATTCCATTCCATTCCCTTCCATTCCATTCCATTCCATTCTACTCGGGTTGATTCCATTCTATTCCATTCCATTCCATTCGATTCCATTCGATTCGATTCGATTCCATTCCATTCCATTCCATTCCATTCCGTTCTACTCGGGTTGATTCCATTCTATTCCATTCCATTCCATTCGATTCCATTCGATTCCATTCGATTCCATTCGATTCCATTCCATTCCATAGAATTCCATTCCATTCCATTCCATTCCATTGAATTCCATTCCATTCCATTCCATTCCATTGAATTCCATTCCATTCCATTCCATTCCATTGAATTCCATTCCATTCCATTCCATTCCATTCCATTCCATTCCATTCCATTCTACTGTTGTCCATTCCATTCCATTCCATTCCATTCCATTCCATTCCATTGCATTCCATTCCATTCCTTTCCATTCCATTGCATTCCATTGCATTCCATTCCATTCCATTCCATTCCATTCCATTCCATTCCACTCCACACCACTCCACTCCACTCCATTCCACTCCACTCCACTCCGGTACATTCCATTCCATTCCATTCCATTCCATTCCATTCCATTCCGTGCTTCTCGGGTACATTCCGTTCCGTTCCATTCCATTCCATTCCATTCCATTCCCTTCCAGTGCACTCTACTCCACTCCACTCCACTCCACTCCGGTACATTCCATTCCATTCCATTCCATTCCATTCCATTCCATTTCCATTCCCATTCCATTTCCATTCCCGTTCCATTTCCATTCCCGTTTCTTTTCCATTCCCCTTCCATTTCCATTCCCGTTCCATTACCATTCCCGTTCCATTTCCATTCCCGATCCATTTCCATTCCCGTTCCTTTTCCATTCCCGTTCCATTTCCATTCCTGTTCCGTTACCATTCCCGTTCCATTTCCGTTCCCGTTCCGTTTCCGTTCCCGTTCCATTTCCGTTTTCGTTCCGTTTCCGTTCCCGTTCCATTTCCATTCCCGTTCCATTTCCGTTCCCGTTCCATTTCCATTCCCGTTCCATTTCCATTCCCTTTCCATTTCCATTTCATTCCATTCCGTTCTGCTCGGGTACATTCCATTCCATTCCATTGCATTCCATTCCGTTCTGCTCCTGTCCATTCCATTCCATTCCATTTAGTTCCATTCCGTTCTATTCGGGTAGATTCCATTCCATTCCATTCCATTCCATTCCATTCCATTCCATTCCATAGAATTCCATTCCATTCCATTCCATTCCATTCCATTCCATTCCATTCCATTCCATTCCATTCCATTCCATTGCATTCCATTCCATTCCATTCCATTCCATTTCGTTCCGTTCTACTCGGTTACATTCCATTCAATTCCATTCCATTCCGTTCTACTCGGGTAGATTCCATTCCATTCCATTCCATTCCTTTCCATTCCATTGCATTCCATTGCATTGCATTGCACTCAATTCCATTCCATTCCATTCCATTCCATTCCATTCCATTCCATTCCATTCCATTCCATGGAATTCCATTCCATTCCATTCCATTCCATTCCATTCCATTCCATTCCATTGAATTCCATTCCGTTCCATTCCATTCCATTGAATTCCGTTCCATTCCACTCCATTCCATTCCGTTCTGTTCCGTTCTGTTCCGTTCCCTTCCGTTGCGTTCCGCTCCGTTCTACTCGGGTTGATTCCATTCTATTCCATTCCAGTCCATTCGATCCCATTCGATTGCATTCGATTCCATTCGATTCCATTCGATTCCACTCCATTCCATTCCATAGAATTCCATTCCATTCCATTCCATTCCATTCCATTCCATTCCATTCCATTGAATTCCATTCCATTCCATTCCATTCCATGGAATTCCATTCCATTCCATTCCATTCCAATCCATAGAATTCCATTCCATTCCATTCCATTCCATTGAATTCCGTTCCATTCCATTCCATTCCGTTCCGTTCCGTTCCGTTCCGTTGCGTTCCGTTCCGTTCCGTTGTGTTCCGTTCCGTTCTACTCGGGTTGATTCCATTCTATTCCATTCCATTCCAATCCATTCCATTCCATTCCATTCCATTCCATTCCATTCCATTCCATTCCATTCCATTCCATTCCATTGAATTCCATTCCATTCCATTCCATTCCATTCCATTCCATTCCATTCCATTCCATTGAATTCCATTCCATTCCATTCCATTCCATTCCATGGAATTCCGTTCCATTCCATTCCATTCCGTTCCGTTCCGTCCCGTTCCGCTCCGTTGCGTTCCGTTCCGTTCTACTCGGGTTGATTCCATTCTATTCCATTCCTTTCCATTCGATTCCATTCGATTCCATTCGATTCCATTCGATTCCATTCCATTCCATTCCATTCCATGGAATTCCATTCCATTCCATTCCATTCCATTGAATTCCATTCCATTCCATTCCATTCCATTCCATTCCATTGAATTCCATTCCATTCCATTCCATTCCATTCCATAGAATTCCATTCCGTTCCATTCCATTCCATTGAATTCCGTTCCATTCCATTCCATTCCATTCCATTCCATTCCATTCCATTGAATTCCATTCCATTCCATTCCATAGAATTCCATTCCGTTCCATTCCATTCCATTCCATTAAATTCCATTCCATTCCATTCAATTCCATTCCATTCCATTCCATTCCATTCCATTTGAATTCCATTCCGTTCCATTCCATTCCATTCCCTTCCATTCCATTCCATTCCATTCTACTCGGGTTGATTCCATTCTATTCCATTCCATTCCATTCGATTCCATTCGATTCGATTCGATTCCATTCCATTCCATTCCATTCCATTCCGTTCTACTCGGGTTGATTCCATTCTATTCCATTCCATTCCATTCGATTCCATTCGATTCCATTCGATTCCATTCGATTCCATTCCATTCCATAGAATTCCATTCCATTCCATTCCATTCCATTGAATTCCATTCCATTCCATTCCATTCCATTGAATTCCATTCCATTCCATTCCATTCCATTGAATTCCATTCCATTCCATTCCATTCCATTCCATTCCATTCCATTCTACTGTTGTCCATTCCATTCCATTCCATTCCATTCCATTCCATTCCATTGCATTCCATTCCATTCCTTTCCATTCCATTGCATTCCATTGCATTCCATTCCATTCCATTCCATTCCATTCCATTCCATTCCACTCCACACCACTCCACTCCACTCCATTCCACTCCACTCCACTCCGGTACATTCCATTCCATTCCATTCCATTCCATTCCATTCCATTCCGTGCTTCTCGGGTGCATTCCTTTCCGTTCCATTCCATTCCATTCCATTCCATTCCCTTCCAGTGCACTCTACTCCACTCCACTCCACTCCACTCCGGTACATTCCATTCCATTCCATTCCATTCCATTCCATTCCATTTCCATTCCCATTCCATTTCCATTCCCGTTCCATTTCCATTCCCTTTTCTTTTCCATTCCCCTTCCATTTCCATTCCCGTTCCATTACCATTCCCGTTGCATTTCCATTCCCGATCCATTTCCATTCCCGTTCCTTTTCCATTCCCGTTCCATTTCCATTCCTGTTCCGTTACCATTCCCGTTCCATTTCCGTTCCCGTTCCGTTTCCGTTCCCGTTCCATTTCCGTTTTCGTTCCGTTTCCGTTCCCGTTCCATTTCCATTCCCGTTCCATTTCCGTTCCCGTTCCATTTCCATTCCCGTTCCATTTCCATTCCCTTTCCATTTCCATTTCATTCCATTCCGTTCTGCTCGGGTACATTCCATTCCATTCCATTGCATTCCATTCCGTTCTGCTCCTGTCCATTCCATTCCATTCCATTTAGTTCCATTCCGTTCTATTCGGGTAGATTCCATTCCATTCCATTCCATTCCATTCCATTCCATTCCATTCCATTCCATTCTACTGGTGTCCATTCCATTCCATTCCATTCCATTCCATTCCATTCCATTCCATTCCATTCCATTCCATTGCATTCCATTCCATTCCATTCCATTCCATTCCGTTCCGTTCTACTCGGTTACATTCCATTCAATTCCATTCCATTCCGTTCTACTCGGGTAGATTCCATTCCATTCCATTCCATTCCTTTCCATTCCATTGCATTCCATTGCATTGCATTGCACTCAATTCCATTCCATTCCATTCCATTCCATTCCATTCCATAGAATTCCGTTCCATTCCATTCCATTCCATTCCACTCCATTCCATTCCATTCCATTCCATTCCATTCCATTCCATTCCATTCCATTCTACTCGGGTTGATTGCATTCTATTCCATTCCATTCCATTCGATTCCATTCGATTCCATTCGATTCCATTCGATTCCATTCCATTCCATTCCATTCCATGGAATTCCATTCCATTGAATTCCATTCCATTCCATTCCATTCCATTCCATTCCATGGAATTCCATTCCATTCCATTCCATTCCATTCCATTCCATTGAATTCCATTCCATTCCATTCCATTCCATTCCATTCCATGGAATTCCATTCCATTCCATTCCATTCCATTCCATTCCATTCCATTCCATTCCATTGAATTCCATTCCGTTCCATTCCATTCCATTGAATTCCGTTCCATTCCACTCCATTCCATTCCGTTCTGTTCCGTTCTGTTCCGTTCCCTTCCGTTGCGTTCCGCTCCGTTCTACTCGGGTTGATTCCATTCTATTCCATTCCAGTCCATTCGATCCCATTCGATTGCATTCGATTCCATTCGATTCCATTCGATTCCACTCCATTCCATTCCATAGAATTCCATTCCATTCCATTCCATTCCATTCCATTCCATTCCATTCCATTCCATTCCATTGAATTCCATTCCATTCCATTCCATTCCATGGAATTCCATTCCATTCCATTCCATTCCAATCCATAGAATTCCATTCCATTCCATTCCATTCCATTGAATTCCGTTCCATTCCATTCCATTCCGTTCCGTTCCGTTCCGTTCCGTTGCGTTCCGTTCCGTTCCGTTGTGTTCCGTTCCGTTCTACTCGGGTTGATTCCATTCTATTCCATTCCATTCCATTCCATTCCATTCCATTCCATTCCATTCCATTCCATTCCATTCCATTCCATTGAATTCCATTCCATTCCATTCCATTCCATTCCATTCCATTCCATTCCATTGAATTCCATTCCATTCCATTCCATTCCATGGAATTCCGTTCCATTCCATTCCATTCCGTTCCGTTCCGTCCCGTTCCGCTCCGTTGCGTTCCGTTCCGTTCTACTCGGGTTGATTCCATTCTATTCCATTCCTTTCCATTCGATTCCATTCGATTCCATTCGATTCCATTCGATTCCATTCCATTCCATTCCATTGAATTCCATTCCATTCCATTCCATTCCATTGAATTCCATTCCATTCCATTCCATTCCATTCCATTCCATTGAATTCCATTCCATTCCATTCCATTCCATTCCATAGAATTCCATTCCGTTCCATTCCATTCCATTGAATTCCGTTCTATTCCATTCCATTCCATTCCATTCCATTCCATTCCATTCCATTGAATTCCATTCCATTCCATTCCATAGAATTCCATTGCGTTCCATTCCATTCCATTCCATTAAATTCCATTCCATTCCATTCAATTCCATTCCATTCCATTCCATTCCATTCCATTTGAATTCCATTCCGTTCCATTCCATTCCATTCCCTTCCATTCCATTCCATTCCATTCTACTCGGGTTGATTCCATTCTATTCCATTCCATTCCATTCGATTCCATTCGATTCGATTCGATTCCATTCCATTCCATTCCATTCCATTCCGTTCTACTCGGGTTGATTCCATTCTATTCCATTCCATTCCATTCGATTCCATTCGATTCCATTCGATTGCATTCGATTCCATTCCATTCCATAGAATTCCATTCCATTCCATTCCATTCCATTCCATTGAATTCCATTCCATTCCATTCCATTACATTCCATTTCATTGAATTCCATTCAATTCCATTCCATTCCATTCCATTCCATTTCATTGAATTCTATTCAATTCCATTCCATTCCATTCCATTCCATTCCATTGAATTCCATTCCATTCCATTCCATTCCATTCCATTCCATTCTACTCGGGTTGATTCCATTCTATTCCATTCCATTCCATTCGATCCCATTCGATTCCATTCGATTCCGTTCCATTCCATTCCATTCCATTCCATTCCATTCCATTCCATTCCATTCCATTCCATTGAATTCCATTCCATTCCATTCCATTGAATTCCGTTCCATTCCATTCCATTCCGTTCCGTTCCGTCCCGTTCCATTCCATTCCGTTCCGTTGCGTGCCGTTCTGTTCTACTCGGAATGATTCCATTCTATTCCATTCCATTCCATTCCATTCCATTCGATACCAATTGATTCCTTTCGATTCCATTCGATTCCATTCCATTCCATTCCATTGAATTCCATTCCGTTCCACTCCATTCCATTCCATTCCATTGAATTCCATTCCAATCCATTCCATTCCATTCCATTCCATTGAATTCCATTCCATTCCATTCCATTCCATTCCATAGAATTCCATTCCATTCCATTCCATTCCATTCCATAGAATTCCGTTCCATACCATTCCATTCCATTCCATTCCATTCCATTCCATTCCATTCCATTCCATTCCATTCCATTTGAATTCCATTCCATTCCATTCCATTCCATTCTATTCCATTCCATTCCATTCCATTCCATTCCATTCCATTCTACTCGGGTTGATTGCATTCTATTCCATTCCATTCCATTCGATTCCATTCGATTCCATTCGATTCCATTCCATTCCATTCCATTGAATTCCATTCCATTCAATTCCATTCCATTCCATTCCATTCCATTGAATTCCATTCCATTCCATTCCATTCCATTCCATTCCATTCCATTGCATTCCATTCCATTTGAATTCCATTCCATTCCATTCCATTCCATTCCATTCCATTTGAATTCCATTCCATTCCAATCCATTCCATTCCATTCCATTCCATTCCATTCCATTCCATTCCATTCCATTCCATGGAATTCCATTCCATTCCATTCCATTCCATTCCATTCCATTCCATTCCATTCCATTCCATTCCATTCCATTCCATTCCATTCCATTCCATTCCATTCCATTGAATTCCATTCCGTTCCATTCCATTCCATTGAATTCCGTTCCATTCCACTCCATTCCATTCCGTTCCGTTCCGTTCCGTTCCGTTCCCTTCCGTTGCGTTCCGCTCCGTTCTACTCGGGTTGATTCCATTCTATTCCATTCCAGTCCATTCGATCCCATTCGATTGCATTCGATTCCATTCGATTCCATTCGATTCCACTCCATTCCATTCCATAGAATTCCATTCCATTCCATTCCATTCCATTCCATTCCATTCCATTCCATTGAATTCCATTCCATTCCATTCCATTCCATGGAATTCCATTCCATTCCATTCCATTCCAATCCATAGAATTCCATTCCATTCCATTCCATTCCATTGAATTCCGTTCCATTCCATTCCATTCCGTTCCGTTCCGTTCCGTTCCGTTCCGTTGCGTTCCGTTCCGTTCCGTTGTGTTCCGTTCCGTTCTACTCGGGTTGATTCCATTCTATTCCATTCCATTCCAATCCATTCCATTCCATTCCATTCCATTCCATTCCATTCCATTCCATTCCATTCCATTCCATTCCATTCCATTCCATTGAATTCCATTCCATTCCATTCCATTCCATGGAATTCCGTTCCATTCCATTCCATTCCGTTCCGTTCCATCCCGTTCCGTTCCGTTCCGTTCCGTTGCGTTCCGTTCCGTTCTACTAGGGTTGATTCCATTCTATTCCATTCCATTCCATTCGATTCCATTCGATTCCATTCGATTCCACTCCATTCCATTACATAGAATTCCATTCCATTCCATTCCATTCCATTGAATTCCATTCCATTCCATTCCATTCCATTGAATTCCATTCCATTCCATTCCATTCCATTGAATTCCATTCCATTCCATTCCATTCCATTCTACTGGTGTCCATTCCATTCCATTCCATTCCATTCCATTCCATTCCATTCCATTCCATTCCTTTCCATTCCATTGCATTCCATTGCATTCCATTCCATTCCATTCCATTCCATTCCATTCCATTCCACTCCACTCCACTCCAGTCCACTCCATTTCACTCCACTCCACTCCGGTACATTCCATTCCATTCCATTCCATTCCATTCCATTCCATTCCGTGCTTCTCGGGTACATTCCCTTCCGTTCCATTCCATTCCATTCCATTCCATTCCATTCCGTTCCAGTGCACTCTACTCCACTCCACTCCACTCCACTCCACTCCGGTACATTCCATTCCATTCCATTCCATTCCATTCCATTCCATTTCCATTCCCATTCCATTTCCATTCCCGTTCCATTTCCATTCCCGTTTCTTTTCCATTCCCGTTCCATTTCCATTCCAGTTCCATTACCATTCCCGTTCCATTTCCATTCCCGATCCATTTCCATTCCCGTTCCATTTCCATTCCCGTTCCATTTCCATTCCCGTTCCGTTACCATTCCCGTTCCATTTCCGTTCCCGTTCCGTTTCCGTTCCCGTTCCATTTCCGTTCTCGTTCCGTTTCCGTTCCCGTTCCATTTCCATTCCCGTTCCATTTCCGTTCCCTTTCCATTTCCATTCCCGTTCCATTTCCATTCCCTTTCCATTTCCATTTCATTCCATTCCATTCTGCTCGGGTACATTCCATTCCATTCCATTGCATTCCATTCCGTTCTGTTCCTGTCCATTCCATTCCATTCCATTCCGTTCCATTCCGTTCTACTTGGGTAGATTCCATTAAATTCCATTCCATTCCATTCCATTCCATTCCATTCCATTCCATTCTACTGGTGTCCATTCCATTCCATTCCATTCCATTCCATTCCATTCCATTCCATTCCATTGCATTCCATTCCATTCCATTCCATTCCGTTCCGTTCTACTCGGTTACATTCCATTCAATTCCATTCCATTCCGTTCTACTCGGGTAGATTCCATTCCATTCCATTCCATTCCTTTCCATTCCATTGCATTCCATTGCATTGCATTGCACTCAATTCCATTCCATTCCATTCCATTCCATTCCATTCCATTCCATTCCATTCCGTTCCGTTCAACTCGGTTACATTCCATTCAATTACATTCCATTCCGTTCTACTCGGTTACATACCATTCCATTCCATTCCATTCCATTCCAATCCATTCCATTCCATTCCATTCCGTTCTACTCGTGTACATTCCATTCCATTCCATTCCATTCCATTCCATTCCATTCCATTCCATTCCATTCCATTCCATTCCATTCCATTCCATTCCATTGAATTCCATTCCGTTCCATTCCATTCCATTGAATTCCATTCCATTCCATTCCATTCCATTCCATTCCATTCCATCCCATTCCATTCCATTGAATTCCATTCCATTCCATTCCATTCCATTCCATTCCATTCCATCCCATTCCATTCCATTCCATTCCGTTCTACTCGGGTTGATTCCATTCTATTCCATTCCATTCCATTCGATCCCATTTGATTCCATTCGATTCCATTCAATTCCATTCGATTCCATTCCATTCCACTCCATTCCATTCCATTGAATTCCATTCCATTCCATTCCATTCCATTCCATTCCATTCCATTCCATTCCATGGAATTCCATTCCATTCCATTGAATTCCATTCCATTCCATTCCATGGAATTCCATTCCATTCCATTGAATTCCATTCCATTCCATTCCATTGAATTCCGTTCCATTCCATTCCATTCCGTTCCGTTCCGTTCCGTTCCGTTCCGTTGCGTTCCGTTCCGTTCCGTTGTGTTCCGTTCCGTTCTACTCGGGATGATTCCATTCTATTCCATTCCATTCCAATCCATTCCATTCCATTCCATTGAATTCCATTCCATTCCATTCCATTCCATTCCATTCCATTCCATTGAATTCCATTCCATTCCATTCCATTCCATTCCATTCCATTCCATTCCATTGAATTCCATTCCATTCCATTCCATTCCATTCCATTCCATTCCATTCCATTCCAATCCATTCCATTCCATTCCATTCCATTCCATTCCATTCCATTCCATGGAATTCCATTCCATTCCATTCCATTCCATTCCATTGAATTCCATTCCATTCCATTCCATTCCATTCCATTCCATTCCATTCCATTCCATTCCATTGAATTCCATTCCATTCCATTCCATTCCATTGAATTCCGTTCCATTCCACTCCATTCCATTCCGTTCCGTTCCGTTCCGTTCCGTTCCCTTCCGTTGCGTTCCGCTCCGTTCTACTCGGGTTGATTCCATTCTATTCCATTCCAGTCCATTCGATCCCATTCGATTGCATTCGATTCCATTCGATTCCATTCGATTCCACTCCATTCCATTCCATAGAATTCCATTCCATTCCATTCCATTCCATTCCCTTCCATTCCATTCCATTGAATTCCATTCCATTCCATTCCATTCCATGGAATTCCATTCCATTCCATTCCATTCCAATCCATAGAATTCCATTCCATTCCATTCCATTCCATTGAATCCCGTTCCATTCCATTCCATTCCGTTCCGTTCCGTTCCGTTCCGTTCCGTTGCGTTCCGTTCCGTTCCGTTGTGTTCCGTTCCGTTCTACTCGGGTTGATTCCATTCTATTCCATTCCATTCCAATCCATTCCATTCCATTCCATTCCATTCCATTCCATTCCATTCCATTCCATTCCATTCCATTGAATTCCATTCCATTCCATTCCATTCCATGGAATTCCGTTCCATTCCATTCCATTCCGTTCCGTTCCATCCCGTTCCGTTCCGTTCCGTTCCGTTGCGTTCCGTTCCGTTCTACTAGGGTTGATTCCATTCTATTCCATTCCATTCCATTCGATTCCATTCGATTCCATTCGATTCCACTCCATTCCATTCCATAGAATTCCATTCCATTCCATTCCATTCCATTGAATTCCATTCCATTCCATTCCATTCCATTGAATTCCATTCCATTCCATTCCATTCCATTGAATTCCATTCCATTCCATTCCATTCCATTCCATTCCATTCCATTCCATTCCATTCTACTGGTGTCCATTCCATTCCATTCCATTCCATTCCATTCCATTCCATTCCTTTCCATTCCATTGCATTCCATTGCATTCCATTCCATTCCATTCCATTCCATTCCATTCCATTCCACTCCACTCCACTCCACTCCACTCCATTCCACTCCACTCCACTCCGGTACATTCCATTCCATTCCATTCCATTCCATTCCATTCCATTCCGTGCTTCTCGGGTACATTCCGTTCCGTTCCATTCCATTCCATTCCATTCCATTCCATTCCGTTCCAGTGCACTCTACTCCACTCCACTCCACTCCACTCCACTCCGGTACATTCCATTCCATTCCATTCCATTCCATTCCATTCCATTTCCATTCCCATTCCATTTCCATTCCCGTTCCATTTCCATTCCCGTTTCTTTTCCATTCCCGTTCCATTTCCATTCCAGTTCCATTACCATTCCCGTTCCATTTCCATTCCCGATCCATTTCCATTCCCGTTCCATTTCCATTCCCGTTCCATTTCCATTCTCGTTCCGTTACCATTCCCGTTCCATTTCCGTTCCCGTTCCGTTTCCGTTCCCGTTCCATTTCCGTTCTCGTTCCGTTTCCGTTCCCGTTCCATTTCCATTCCCGTTCCATTTCCGTTCCCTTTCCATTTCCATTCCCGTTCCATTTCCATTCCCTTTCCATTTCCATTTCATTCCATTCCATTCTGCTCGGGTACATTCCATTCCATTCCATTGCATTCCATTCCGTTCTGTTCCTGTCCATTCCATTCCATTCCATTCCGTTCCATTCCGTTCTACTCGGGTAGATTCCATTCCATTCCATTCCATTCCATTCCATTCCATTCCATTCCATTCCATTCTACTGGTGTCCATTCCATTCCATTCCATTCCATTCCATTCCATTCCATTCCATTCCATTCCATTCCATTGCATTCCATTCCATTCCATTCCATTCCGTTCCGTTCTACTCGGTTACATTCCATTCAATTCCATTCCATTCCGTTCTACTCGGGTAGATTCCATTCCATTCCATTCCATTCCTTTCCATTCCATTGCATTCCATTGCATTGCATTGCACTCAATTCCATTCCATTCCATTCCATTCCATTCCATTCCATTCCATTCCATTCCATTCCGTTCCGTTCAACTCGGTTACATTCCATTCAATTACATTCCATTCCGTTCTACTCGGTTACATACCATTCCATTCCATTCCATTCCATTCCAATCCATTCCATTCCATTCCATTCCGTTCTACTCGTGTACATTCCATTCCATTCCATTCCATTCCATTCCATTCCATTCCATTCCATTCCATTCCATTCCATTCCATTCCATTCCGTTCTACTTTGGTACATTCCATTCCATTCCATTCCATTCCATTCCATTCCATTCCATTCCATTCCATTCCATTCTACTCAGGTTGATTCCATTCTATTCCATTCCATTCCATTCCATTCCATTCCATTCCATTCCATTCGATTCCATTCCATTCCATTCCATAGAATTCCATTCCATTCCATTCCATTCCATGGAATTCCATTCCATTCCATTCCATGGAATTCCATTCCATTCCATTCCATTCCATGGAATTCCATTCCATTCCATTCCATTCCATTCCATTCCATTCCATTCCATTGAATTCCATTCCGTTCCATTCCATTCCATTGAATTCCATTCCATTCCATTCCATTCCATTCCATTCCATTCCATTCCATCCCATTCCATTCCATTGAATTCCATTCCATTCCATTCCATTCCATTCCATTCCATTCCATCCCATTGAATTCCATTCCATTCCATTCCATTCCATTCCATTCCATTCCATCCCATTCCATTCCATTCCATTCCATTCCGTTCTACTCGGGTTGATTCCATTCTATTCCATTCCATTCCATTCGATCCCATTTGATTCCATTCGATTCCATTCAATTCCATTCGATTCCATTCCATTCCACTCCATTCCATTCCATTGAATTCCATTCCATTCCATTCCATTCCATTCCATTCCATTCCATTCCATGGAATTCCATTCCATTCCATTCCATTCCATTCCATTCCATAGAATTCCATTCCATTCCATTCCATTCCATTGAATTCCATTCCATTCCATTCCATTCCATTCCATTCCATTCCATTCCATTGAATTCCATTCCATTCCATTCCATTCCATTCCATTCCATTCCATTCCATTCCAATCCATTCCATTCCATTCCATTCCATTCCATTCCATTCCATTCCATGGAATTCCATTCCATTCCATTCCATTCCATTCCATTCCATTGAATTCCATTCCATTCCATTCCATTCCATTCCATTCCATTCCATTTCATTCCATTGAATTCCATTCCATTCCATTCCATTCCATTGAATTCCGTTCCATTCCACTCCATTCCATTCCGTTCCGTTCCGTTCCGTTCCGTTCCCTTCCGTTGCGTTCCGCTCCGTTCTACTCGGGTTGATTCCATTCTATTCCATTCCAGTCCATTCGATCCCATTCGATTGCATTCGATTCCATTCGATTCCATTCGATTCCACTCCATTCCATTCCATAGAATTCCATTCCATTCCATTCCATTCCATTCCCTTCCATTCCATTCCATTGAATTCCATTCCATTCCATTCCATTCCATGGAATTCCATTCCATTCCATTCCATTCCAATCCATAGAATTCCATTCCATTCCATTCCATTCCATTGAATTCCGTTCCATTCCATTCCATTCCGTTCCGTTCCGTTCCGTTCCGTTCCGTTGCGTTCCGTTCCGTTCCGTTGTGTTCCGTTCCGTTCTACTCGGGTTGATTCCATTCTATTCCATTCCATTCCAATCCATTCCATTCCATTCCATTCCATTCCATTCCATTCCATTCCATTCCATTCCATTCCATTCCATTGAATTCCATTCCATTCCATTCCATTCCATGGAATTCCGTTCCATTCCATTCCATTCCGTTCCGTTCCATCCCGTTCCGTTCCGTTCCGTTCCGTTGCGTTCCGTTCCGTTCTACTAGGGTTGATTCCATTCTATTCCATTCCATTCCATTCGATTCCATTCGATTCCATTCGATTCCACTCCATTCCATTCCATAGAATTCCATTCCATTCCATTCCATTCCATTGAATTCCATTCCATTCCATTCCATTCCATTGAATTCCATTCCATTCCATTCCATTCCATTGAATTCCATTCCATTCCATTCCATTCCATTCCATTCCATTCCATTCCATTCCATTCTACTGGTGTCCATTCCATTCCATTCCATTCCATTCCATTCCATTCCATTCCTTTCCATTCCATTGCATTCCATTGCATTCCATTCCATTCCATTCCATTCCATTCCATTCCATTCCATTCCACTCCACTCCACTCCACTCCACTCCATTCCACTCCACTCCACTCAGGTACATTCCATTCCATTCCATTCCATTCCATTCCATTCCATTCCGTGCTTCTCGGGTACATTCCGTTCCGTTCCATTCCATTCCATTCCATTCCATTCCATTCCATTCCGTTCCAGTGCACTCTACTCCACTCCACTCCACTCCACTCCACTCCGGTACATTCCATTCCATTCCATTCCATTCCATTCCATTCCATTTCCATTCCCATTCCATTTCCATTCCCGTTCCATTTCCATTCCCGTTTCTTTTCCATTCCCGTTCCATTTCCATTCCAGTTCCATTACCATTCCCGTTCCATTTCCATTCCCGATCCATTTCCATTCCCGTTCCATTTCCATTCCCGTTCCATTTCCATTCCCGTTCCGTTACCATTCTCGTTCCGTTTCCGTTCCCGTTCCATTTCCATTCCCGTTCCATTTCCGTTCCCTTTCCATTTCCATTCCCGTTCCATTTCCATTCCCTTTCCATTTCCATTTCATTCCATTCCATTCTGCTCGGGTACATTCCATTCCATTCCATTGCATTCCATTCCGTTCTGTTCCTGTCCATTCCATTCCATTCCATTCCGTTCCATTCCGTTCTACTCGGGTAGATTCCATTCCATTCCATTCCATTCCATTCCATTCCATTCCATTCCATTCCATTCCATTCCATTCTACTGGTGTCCATTCCATTCCATTCCATTCCATTCCATTCCATTCCATTCCATTCCATTCCATTGCATTCCATTCCATTCCATTCCATTCCGTTCCGTTCTACTCGGTTACATTCCATTCAATTCCATTCCATTCCGTTCTACTCGGGTAGATTCCATTCCATTCCATTCCATTCCTTTCCATTCCATTGCATTCCATTGCATTGCATTGCACTCAATTCCATTCCATTCCATTCCATTCCATTCCATTCCATTCCATTCCATTCCATTCCGTTCCGTTCAACTCGGTTACATTCCATTCAATTACATTCCATTCCGTTCTACTCGGTTACATACCATTCCATTCCATTCCATTCCATTCCAATAAATTCCATTCCATTCCATTCCGTTCTACTCGTGTACATTCCATTCCATTCCATTCCATTCCATTCCATTCCATTCCATTCCATTCCGTTCTACTTTGGTACATTCCATTCCATTCCATTCCATTCCATTCCATTCCATTCCATTCCATTCCATTCCATTCCATTCTACTCAGGTTGATTCCATTCTATTCCATTCCATTCCATTCCATTCCATTCCATTCCATTCCATTCGATTCCATTCCATTCCATTCCATAGAATTCCATTCCATTCCATTCCATTCCATGGAATTCCATTCCATTCCATTCCATGGAATTCCATTCCATTCCATTCCATTCCATGGAATTCCATTCCATTCCATTCCATTCCATTCCATTCCATTCCATTCCATTCCATTGAATTCCATTCCGTTCCATTCCATTCCATTGAATTCCATTCCATTCCATTCCATTCCATTCCATTCCATTCCATTGAATTCCATTCCATTGAATTCCATTCCATTCCATTCCATTCCATTGAATTCCATTCCATTCCATTCCATTCCATTCCATTCCATTGAATTCCATTCCATTCCATTCCATTCCATTCCATAGAATTCCATTCCGTTCCCTTCCATTCCATTGAATTCCGTTCCATTCCATTCCATTCCATTCCATTCCATTCCATTCCATTGAATTCCATTCCATTCCATTCCATAGAATTCCATTCCGTTCCATTCCATTCCATTCCATTCAATTCCATTCCATTCCATTCCATTCCATTCCATTTGAATTCCATTCCGTTCCATTCCATTCCATTCCCTTCCATTCCATTCCATTCCATTCTACTCGGGTTGATTCCATTCTATTCCATTCCATTCCATTCGATTCCATTCGATTCGATTCGATTCCTTTCCATTCCATTCCATTCCATTCCGTTCTACTCGGGTTGATTCCATTCTATTCCATTCCATTCCATTCGATTCCATTCGATTCCATTCGATTCCATTCGATTCCATTCCATTCCATAGAATTCCATTCCATTCCATTCCATTCCATTCCATTGGATTCCATTCCATTCCATTACATTACATTCCATTTCATTGAATTCCATTCAATTCCATTCCATTCCATTCCATTCCATTTCATTGAATTCTATTCAATTCCATTCCATTCCATTCCATTCCATTCCATTGAATTCCATTCCATTCCATTCCATTCCATTCCATTCCATTCTACTCGGGTTGATTCCATTCTATTCCATTCCATTCCATTCGATCCCATTCGATTCCATTCGATTCCGTTCCATTCCATTCCATTCCATTCCATTCCATTCCATTCCATTCCATTCCATTGAATTCCATTCCATTCCATTCCATTGAATTCCGTTCCATTCCATTCCATTCCGTTCCGTTCCGTCCCGTTCCATTCCATTCCGTTCCGTTGCGTGCCGTTCTGTTCTACTCGGAATGATTCCATTCTATTCCATTCCATTCCATTCCATTCCATTCGATACCAATTGATTCCTTTCGATTCCATTCGATTCCATTCCATTCCATTCCATTGAATTCCATTCCGTTCCACTCCATTCCATTCCATTCCATTGAATTCCATTCCAATCCATTCAATTCCATTCCATTCCATTGAATTCCATTCCATTCCATTCCATTCCATTCCATAGAATTCCATTCCATTCCATTCCATTCCATTCCATAGAATTCCGTTCCATACCATTCCATTCCATTCCATTCCATTCCATTCCATTCCATTCCATTCCATTTGAATTCCATTCCATTCCATTCCATTCCATTCTATTCCATTCCATTCCATTCCATTCCATTCCATTCCATTCTACTCGGGTTGATTGCATTCTATTCCATTCCATTCCATTCGATTCCATTCGATTCCATTCGATTCCATTCCATTCCATTCCATTGAATTCCATTCCATTCAATTCCATTCCATTCCATTCCATTCCATTGAATTCCATTCCATTCCATTCCATTCCATTCCATTCCATTCCATTGCATTCCATTCCATTTGAATTCCATTCCATTCCATTCCATTCCATTCCATTCCATTCCATTTGAATTCCATTCCATTCCAATCCATTCCATTCCATTCCATTCCATTCCATTCCATTCCATTCCATTCCATTCCATGGAATTCCATTCCATTCCATTCCATTCCATTCCATTCCATTGAATTCCATTCCATTCCATTCCATTCCATTCCATTCCATTCCATTCCATTCCATTGAATTCCATTCCGTTCCATTCCATTCCATTGAATTCCGTTCCATTCCACTCCATTCCATTCCGTTCCGTTCCGTTCCGTTCCGTTCCCTTCCGTTGCGTTCCGCTCCGTTCTACTCGGGTTGATTCCATTCTATTCCATTCCAGTCCATTCGATCCCATTCGATTGCATTCGATTTCATTCGATTCCATTCGATTCCACTCCATTCCATTCCATAGAATTCCATTCCATTCCATTCCATTCCATTCCATTCCATTCCATTCCATTGAATTCCATTCCATTCCATTCCATTCCATGGAATTCCATTCCATTCCATTCCATTCCAATCCATAGAATTCCATTCCATTCCATTCCATTCCATTGAATTCCGTTCCATTCCATTCCATTCCGTTCCGTTCCGTTCCGTTCCGTTCCGTTGCGTTCCGTTCCGTTCCGTTGTGTTCCGTTCCGTTCTACTCGGGTTGATTCCATTCTATTCCATTCCATTCCAATCCATTCCATTCCATTCCATTCCATTCCATTCCATTCCATTCCATTCCATTCCATTCCATTCCATTCCATTGAATTCCATTCCATTCCATTCCATTCCATGGAATTCCGTTCCATTCCATTCCATTCCGTTCCGTTCCATCCCGTTCCGTTCCGTTCCGTTCCGTTGCGTTCCGTTCCGTTCTACTAGGGTTGATTCCATTCTATTCCATTCCATTCCATTCGATTCCATTCGATTCCATTCGATTCCACTCCATTCCATTCCATAGAATTCCATTCCATTCCATTCCATTCCATTGAATTCCATTCCATTCCATTCCATTCCATTGAATTCCATTCCATTCCATTCCATTCCATTCCATTGAATTCCATTCCATTCCATTCCATTCCATTCCATTCCATTCCATTCCATTCCATTCTACTGGTGTCCATTCCATTCCATTCCATTCCATTCCATTCCATTCCATTCCATTCCTTTCCATTCCATTGCATTCCATTGCATTCCATTCCATTCCATTCCATTCCATTCCATTCCATTCCACTCCACTCCACTCCAGTCCACTCCATTTCACTCCACTCCACTCCGGTACATTCCATTCCATTCCATTCCATTCCATTCCATTCCATTCCGTGCTTCTCGGGTACATTCCGTTCCGTTCCATTCCATTCCATTCCATTCCATTCCATTCCGTTCCAGTGCACTCTACTCCACTCCACTCCACTCCACTCCACTCCGGTACATTCCATTCCATTCCATTCCATTCCATTCCATTCCATTTCCATTCCCATTCCATTTCCATTCCCGTTCCATTTCCATTCCCGTTTCTTTTCCATTCCCGTTCCATTTCCATTCCAGTTCCATTACCATTCCCGTTCCATTTCCATTCCCGATCCATTTCCATTCCCGTTCCATTTCCATTCCCGTTCCATTTCCATTCCCGTTCCGTTACCATTCCCGTTCCATTTCCGTTCCCGTTCCGTTTCCGTTCCCGTTCCATTTCCGTTCTCGTTCCGTTTCCGTTCCCGTTCCATTTCCATTCCCGTTCCATTTCCGTTCCCTTTCCATTTCCATTCCCGTTCCATTTCCATTCCCTTTCCATTTCCATTTCATTCCATTCCATTCTGCTCGGGTACATTCCATTCCATTCCATTGCATTCCATTCCGTTCTGTTCCTGTCCATTCCATTCCATTCCATTCCGTTCCATTCCGTTCTACTTGGGAAGATTCCATTAAATTCCATTCCATTCCATTCCATTCCATTCCATTCCATTCCATTCTACTGGTGTCCATTCCATTCCATTCCATTCCATTCCATTCCATTCCATTCCATTCCATTGCATTCCATTCCATTCCATTCCATTCCGTTCCGTTCTACTCGGTTACATTCCATTCAATTCCATTCCATTCCGTTCTACTCGGGTAGATTCCATTCCATTCCATTCCATTCCTTTCCATTCCATTGCATTCCATTGCATTGCATTGCACTCAATTCCATTCCATTCCATTCCATTCCATTCCATTCCATTCCATTCCATTCCATTCCGTTCCGTTCAACTCGGTTACATTCCATTCAATTACATTCCATTCCGTTCTACTCGGTTACATACCATTCCATTCCATTCCATTCCATTCCAATCCATTCCATTCCATTCCATTCCGTTCTACTCGTGTACATTCCATTCCATTCCATTCCATTCCATTCCATTCCATTCCATTCCATTCCATTCCATTCCATTCCATTCCGTTCTACTTTGGTACATTCCATTCCATTCCATTCCATTCCATTCCATTCCATTCCATTCCATTCCATTCCATTCTACTCAGGTTGATTCCATTCTATTCCATTCCATTCCATTCCATTCCATTCCATTCCATTCCATTCGATTCCATTCCATTCCATTCCATAGAATTCCATTCCATTCCATTCCATTCCATGGAATTCCATTCCATTCCATTCCATGGAATTCCATTCCATTCCATTCCATTCCATGGAATTCCATTCCATTCCATTCCATTCCATTCCATTCCATTCCATTCCATTGAATTCCATTCCGTTTCATTCCATTCCATTGAATTCCATTCCATTCCATTCCATTCCATTCCATTCCATTCCATCCCATTCCATTCCATTGAATTCCATTCCATTCCATTCCATTCCATTCCATTCCATTCCATCCCATTCCATTCCATTCCATTCCATTCCGTTCTACTCGGGTTGATTCCATTCTATTCCATTCCATTCCATTCGATCCCATTTGATTCCATTCGATTCCATTCAATTCCATTCGATTCCATTCCATTCCACTCCATTCCATTCCATTGAATTCCATTCCATTCCATTCCATTCCATTCCATTCCATTCCATTCCATGGAATTCCATTCCATTCCATTGAATTCCATTCCATTCCATTCCATTGAATTCCGTTCCATTCCATTCCATTCCGTTCCGTTCCGTTCCGTTCCGTTCCGTTGCGTTCCGTTCCGTTCCGTTGTGTTCCGTTCCGTTCTACTCGGGATGATTCCATTCTATTCCATTCCATTCCAATCCATTCCATTCCATTCCATTGAATTCCATTCCATTCCATTCCATTCCATTCCATTCCATTCCATTGAATTCCATTCCATTCCATTCCATTCCATTCCATTCCATTCCGTTCCATTCCATTGAATTCCATTCCATTCCATTCCATTCCATTCCATTCCATTGCATTCCATTCCAATCCATTCCATTCCATTCCATTCCATTCCATTCCATTCCATTCCATGGAATTCCATTCCATTCCATTCCATTCCATTCCATTCCATTGAATTCCATTCCATTCCATTCCATTCCATTCCATTCCATTCCATTCCATTCCATTGAATTCCATTCCATTCCATTCCATTCCATTGAATTCCGTTCCATTCCACTCCATTCCATTCCGTTCCGTTCCGTTCCGTTCCGTTCCCTTCCGTTGCGTTCCGCTCCGTTCTACTCGGGTTGATTCCATTCTATTCCATTCCAGTCCATTCGATCCCATTCGATTGCATTCGATTCCATTCGATTCCATTCGATTCCACTCCATTCCATTCCATAGAATTCCATTCCATTCCATTCCATTCCATTCCCTTCCATTCCATTCCATTGAATTCCATTCCATTCCATTCCATTCCATGGAATTCCATTCCATTCCATTCCATTCCAATCCATAGAATTCCATTCCATTCCATTCCATTCCATTGAATCCCGTTCCATTCCATTCCATTCCGTTCCGTTCCGTTCCGTTCCGTTCCGTTGCGTTCCGTTCCGTTCCGTTGTGTTCCGTTCCGTTCTACTCGGGTTGATTCCATTCTATTCCATTCCATTCCAATCCATTCCATTCCATTCCATTCCATTCCATTCCATTCCATTCCATTCCATTCCATTCCATTCCATTCCATTCCATTCCATGGAATTCCGTTCCATTCCATTCCATTCCGTTCCGTTCCATCCCGTTCCGTTCCGTTCCGTTCCGTTGCGTTCCGTTCCGTTCTACTAGGGTTGATTCCATTCTATTCCATTCCATTCCATTCGATTCCATTCGATTCCATTCGATTCCACTCCATTCCATTCCATAGAATTCCATTCCATTCCATTCCATTCCATTGAATTCCATTCCATTCCATTCCATTCCATTGAATTCCATTCCATTCCATTCCATTCCATTGAATTCCATTCCATTCCATTCCATTCCATTCCATTCCATTCCATTCCATTCTACTGGTGTCCATTCCATTCCATTCCATTCCATTCCATTCCATTCCATTCCTTTCCATTCCATTGCATTCCATTGCATTCCATTCCATTCCATTCCATTCCATTCCATTCCATTCCACTCCACTCCACTCCACTCCACTCCTTTCCACTCCACTCCACTCCGGTACATTCCATTCCATTCCATTCCATTCCATTCCATTCCATTCCGTGCTTCTCGGGTACATTCCGTTCCGTTCCATTCCATTCCATTCCATTCCATTCCATTCCGTTCCAGTGCACTCTACTCCACTCCACTCCACTCCACTCCACTCCGGTACATTCCATTCCATTCCATTCCATTCCATTCCATTCCATTTCCATTCCCATTCCATTTCCATTCCCGTTCCATTTCCATTCCCGTTTCTTTTCCATTCCCGTTCCATTTCCATTCCAGTTCCATTACCATTCCCGTTCCATTTCCATTCCCGATCCATTTCCATTCCCGTTCCATTTCCATTCCCGTTCCATTTCCATTCCCGTTCCGTTACCATTCCCGTTCCATTTCCGTTCCCGTTCCGTTTCCGTTCCCGTTCCATTTCCGTTCTCGTTCCGTTTCCGTTCCCGTTCCATTTCCATTCCCGTTCCATTTCCGTTCCCTTTCCATTTCCATTCCCGTTCCATTTCCATTCCCTTTCCATTTCCATTTCATTCCATTCCATTCTGCTCGGGTACATTCCATTCCATTCCATTGCATTCCATTCCGTTCTGTTCCTGTCCATTCCATTCCATTCCATTCCGTTCCATTCCGTTCTACTCGGGTAGATTCCATTCCATTCCATTCCATTCCATTCCATTCCATTCCATTCCATTCCATTCTACTGGTGTCCATTCCATTCCATTCCATTCCATTCCATTCCATTCCATTCCATTCCATTCCATTGCATTCCATTCCATTCCATTCCATTCCGTTCCGTTCTACTCGGTTACATTCCATTCAATTCCATTCCATTCCGTTCTACTCGGGTAGATTCCATTCCATTCCATTCCATTCCTTTCCATTCCATTGCATTCCATTGCATTGCATTGCACTCAATTCCATTCCATTCCATTCCATTCCATTCCATTCCATTCCATTCCATTCCATTCCGTTCCGTTCAACTCGGTTACATTCCATTCAATTACATTCCATTCCGTTCTACTCGGTTACATACCATTCCATTCCATTCCATTCCATTCCAATCCATTCCATTCCATTCCATTCCGTTCTACTCGTGTACATTCCATTCCATTCCATTCCATTCCATTCCATTCCATTCCATTCCATTCCATTCCATTCCATTCCATTCCATTCCATTCCATTCCGTTCTACTTTGGTACATTCCATTCCATTCCATTCCATTCCATTCCATTCCATTCCATTCCATTCCATTCTACTCAGGTTGATTCCATTCTATTCCATTCCATTCCATTCCATTCCATTCCATTCCATTCCATTCGATTCCATTCCATTCCATTCCATAGAATTCCATTCCATTCCATTCCATTCCATGGAATTCCATTCCATTCCATTCCATGGAATTCCATTCCATTCCATTCCATTCCATGGAATTCCATTCCATTCCATTCCATTCCATTCCATTCCATTCCATTCCATGGAATTCCATTCCGTTCCATTCCATTCCATTGAATTCCATTCCATTCCATTCCATTCCATTCCATTCCATTCCATTCCATCCCATTCCATTCCATTGAATTCCATTCCATTCCATTCCATTCCATTCCATTCCATTCCATTCCATCCCATTGAATTCCATTCCATTCCATTCCATTCCATTCCATTCCATTCCATCCCATTCCATTCCATTCCATTCCATTCCGTTCTACTCGGGTTGATTCCATTCTATTCCATTCCATTCCATTCGATCCCATTTGATTCCATTCGATTCCATTCAATTCCATTCGATTCCATTCCATTCCACTCCATTCCATTCCATTGAATTCCATTCCATTCCATTCCATTCCATTCCATTCCATTCCATTCCATGGAATTCCATTCCATTCCATTCCATTCCATTCCATTCCATAGAATTCCATTCCATTCCATTCCATTCCATTGAATTCCATTCCATTCCATTCCATTCCATTCCATTCCATTCCATTCCATTGAATTCCATTCCATTCCATTCCATTCCATTCCATTCCATTCCATTCCATTCCAATCCATTCCATTCCATTCCATTCCATTCCATTCCATTCCATTCCATGGAATTCCATTCCATTCCATTCCATTCCATTCCATTCCATTGAATTCCATTCCATTCCATTCCATTCCATTCCATTCCATTCCATTGAATTCCATTCCATTCCATTCCATTCCATTGAATTCCGTTCCATTCCACTCCATTCCATTCCGTTCCGTTCCGTTCCGTTCCGTTCCCTTCCGTTGCGTTCCGCTCCGTTCTACTCGGGTTGATTCCATTCTATTCCATTCCAGTCCATTCGATCCCATTCGATTGCATTCGATTCCATTCGATTCCATTCGATTCCACTCCATTCCATTCCATAGAATTCCATTCCATTCCATTCCATTCCATTCCCTTCCATTCCATTCCATTGAATTCCATTCCATTCCATTCCATTCCATGGAATTCCATTCCATTCCATTCCATTCCAATCCATAGAATTCCATTCCATTCCATTCCATTCCATTGAATTCCGTTCCATTCCATTCCATTCCGTTCCGTTCCGTTCCGTTCCGTTCCGTTGCGTTCCGTTCCGTTCCGTTGTGTTCCGTTCCGTTCTACTCGGGTTGATTCCATTCTATTCCATTCCATTCCAATCCATTCCATTCCATTCCATTCCATTCCATTCCATTCCATTCCATTCCATTCCATTCCATTGAATTCCATTCCATTCCATTCCATTCCATGGAATTCCGTTCCATTCCATTCCATTCCGTTCCGTTCCATCCCGTTCCATTCCGTTCCGTTCCGTTGCGTTCCGTTCCGTTCTACTAGGGTTGATTCCATTCTATTCCATTCCATTCCATTCGATTCCATTCGATTCCATTCGATTCCACTCCATTCCATTCCATAGAATTCCATTCCATTCCATTCCATTCCATTGAATTCCATTCCATTCCATTCCATTCCATTGAATTCCATTCCATTCCATTCCATTCCATTGAATTCCATTCCATTCCATTCCATTCCATTCCATTCCATTCCATTCCATTCCATTCCATTCTACTGGTGTCCATTCCATTCCATTCCATTCCATTCCATTCCATTCCATTCCTTTCCATTCCATTGCATTCCATTGCATTCCATTCCATTCCATTCCATTCCATTCCATTCCATTCCACTCCACTCCACTCCACTCCACTCCATTCCACTCCACTCCACTCCGGTACATTCCATTCCATTCCATTCCATTCCATTCCATTCCATTCCGTGCTTCTCGGGTACATTCCGTTCCGTTCCATTCCATTCCATTCCATTCCATTCCATTCCGTTCCAGTGCACTCTACTCCACTCCACTCCACTCCACTCCACTCCGGTACATTCCATTCCATTCCATTCCATTCCATTCCATTCCATTTCCATTCCCATTCCATTTCCATTCCCGTTCCATTTCCATTCCCGTTTCTTTTCCATTCCCGTTCCATTTCCATTCCAGTTCCATTACCATTCCCGTTCCATTTCCATTCCCGATCCATTTCCATTCCCGTTCCATTTCCATTCCCGTTCCATTTCCATTCCCGTTCCGTTACCATTCCCGTTCCATTTCCGTTCCCGTTCCGTTTCCGTTCCCGTTCCATTTCCGTTCTCGTTCCGTTTCCGTTCCCGTTCCATTTCCATTCCCGTTCCATTTCCGTTCCCTTTCCATTTCCATTCCCGTTCCATTTCCATTCCCTTTCCATTTCCATTTCATTCCATTCCATTCTGCTCGGGTACATTCCATTCCATTCCATTGCATTCCATTCCGTTCTGTTCCTGTCCATTCCATTCCATTCCATTCCGTTCCATTCCGTTCTACTCGGGTAGATTCCATTCCATTCCATTCCATTCCATTCCATTCCATTCCATTCCATTCCATTCTACTGGTGTCCATTCCATTCCATTCCATTCCATTCCATTCCATTCCATTCCATTCCATTCCATTGCATTCCATTCCATTCCATTCCATTCCGTTCCGTTCTACTCGGTTACATTCCATTCAATTCCATTCCATTCCGTTCTACTCGGGTAGATTCCATTCCATTCCATTCCATTCCTTTCCATTCCATTGCATTCCATTGCATTGCATTGCACTCAATTCCATTCCATTCCATTCCATTCCATTCCATTCCATTCCATTCCATTCCATTCCGTTCCGTTCAACTCGGTTACATTCCATTCAATTACATTCCATTCCGTTCTACTCGGTTACATACCATTCCATTCCATTCCATTCCATTCCAATCCATTCCATTCCATTCCATTCCGTTCTACTCGTGTACATTCCATTCCATTCCATTCCATTCCATTCCATTCCATTCCATTCCATTCCGTTCTACTTTGGTACATTCCATTCCATTCCATTCCATTCCATTCCATTCCATTCCATTCCATTCCATTCCATTCCATTCCATTCTACTCAGGTTGATTCCATTCTATTCCATTCCATTCCATTCCATTCCATTCCATTCCATTCCATTCGATTCCATTCCATTCCATTCAATAGAATTCCATTCCATTCCATTCCATTCCATGGAATTCCATTCCATTCCATTCCATGGAATTCCATTCCATTCCATTCCATTCCATGGAATTCCATTCCATTCCATTCCATTCCATTCCATTCCATTCCATTGAATTCCATTCCGTTCCATTCCATTCCATTGAATTCCATTCCATTCCATTCCATTCCATTCCATTCCATTCCATTGAATTCCATTCCATTGAATTCCATTCCATTCCATTCCATTCCATTGAATTCCATTCCATTCCATTCCATTCCATTCCATTCCATTGAATTCCATTCCATTCCATTCCATTCCATTCCATAGAATTCCATTCCGTTCCCTTCCATTCCATTGAATTCCGTTCCATTCCATTCCATTCCATTCCATTCCATTCCATTCCATTGAATTCCATTCCATTCCATTCCATAGAATTCCATTCCGTTCCATTCCATTCCATTCCATTCAATTCCATTCCATTCCATTCCATTCCATTCCATTTGAATTCCATTCCGTTCCATTCCATTCCATTCCCTTCCATTCCATTCCATTCCATTCTACTCGGGTTGATTCCATTCTATTCCATTCCATTCCATTCGATTCCATTCGATTCGATTCGATTCCATTCCATTCCATTCCATTCCATTCCGTTCTACTCGGGTTGATTCCATTCTATTCCATTCCATTCCATTCGATTCCATTCGATTCCATTCGATTCCATTCGTTTCCATTCCATTCCATAGAATTCCATTCCATTCCATTCCATTCCATTCCATTGAATTCCATTCCATTCCATTCCATTACATTCCATTTCATTGAATTCCATTCAATTCCATTCCATTCCATTCCATTCCATTCCATTGAATTCCATTCCATTCCATTCCATTCCATTCCATTCCATTCTACTCGGGTTGATTCCATTCTATTCCATTCCATTCCATTCGATCCCATTCGATTCCATTCGATTCCGTTCCATTCCATTCCATTCCATTCCATTCCATTCCATTCCATTCCATTCCATTGAATTCCATTCCATTCCATTCCATTGAATTCCGTTCCATTCCATTCCATTCCGTTCCGTTCCGTCCCGTTCCATTCCATTCCGTTCCGTTGCGTGCCGTTCTGTTCTACTCGGAATGATTCCATTCTATTCCATTCCATTCCATTCCATTCCATTCGATACCAATTGATTCCTTTCGATTCCATTCGATTCCATTCCATTCCATTCCATTGAATTCCATTCCGTTCCACTCCATTCCATTCCATTCCATTGAATTCCATTCCAATCCATTCCATTCCATTCCATTCAATTGAATTCCATTCCATTCCATTCCATTCCATTCCATAGAATTCCATTCCATTCCATTCCATTCCATTCCATAGAATTCCGTTCCGTACCATTCCATTCCATTCCATTCCATTCCATTCCATTCCATTCCATTCCATTTGAATTCCATTCCATTCCATTCCATTCCATTCTATTCCATTCCATTCCATTCCATTCCATTCCATTCTATTCTACTCGGGTTGATTGCATTCTATCCCATTCCATTCCATTCGATTCCATTCGATTCCATTCGATTCCATTCCATTCCATTGAATTCCATTCCATTCAATTCCATTCCATTCCATTCCATTCCATTGAATTCCATTCCATTCCATTCCATTCCATTCCATTCCATTCCATTGCATTCCATTCCATTTGAATTCCATTCCATTCCATTCCATTCCATTCCATTTGAATTCCATTCCATTCCAATCCATTCCATTCCATTCCATTCCATTCCATTCCATTCCATTCCATTCCATTCCATTCCATGGAATTCCATTCCATTCCATTCCATTCCATTCCATTCCATTGAATTCCATTCCATTCCATTCCATTCCATTCCATTCCATTCCATTCCATTGAATTCCATTCCGTTCCATTCCATTCCATTGAATTCCGTTCCATTCCACTCCATTCCATTCCGTTCCGTTCCGTTCCGTTCCGTTCCCTTCCGTTGCGTTCCGCTCCGTTCTACTCGGGTTGATTCCATTCTATTCCATTCCAGTCCATTCGATCCCATTCGATTGCATTCGATTCCATTCGATTCCATTCGATTCCACTCCATTCCATTCCATAGAATTCCATTCCATTCCATTCCATTCCATTCCATTCCATTCCATTCCACGGAATTCCATTCCATTCCATTCCATTCCATGGAATTCCATTCCATTCCATTCCATTCCAATCCATAGAATTCCATTCCATTCCATTCCATTCCATTGAATTCCGTTCCATTCCATTCCATTCCGTTCTGTTCCGTTCCGTTCCGTTCCGTTGCGTTCCGTTCCGTTCCGTTGTGTTCCGTTCCGTTCTACTCGGGTTGATTCCATTCTATTCCATTCCATTCCAATCCATTCCATTCCATTCCATTCCATTCCATTCCATTCCATTCCATTCCATTCCATTGAATTCCATTCCATTCCATTCCATTCCATGGAATTCCGTTCCATTCCATTCCATTCCGTTCCGTTCCATCCCGTTCCGTTCCGTTCCGTTCCGTTGCGTTCCGTTCCGTTCTACTAGGGTTGATTCCATTCTATTCCATTCCATTCCATTCGATTCCATTCGATTCCATTCGATTCCACTCCATTCCATTACATAGAATTCCATTCCATTCCATTCCATTCCATTGAATTCCATTCCATTCCATTCCATTCCATTGAATTCCATTCCATTCCATTCCATTCCATTGAATTCCATTCCATTCCATTCCATTCCATTCCATTCCATTCCATTCCATTCTACTGGTGTCCATTCCATTCCATTCCATTCCATTCCATTCCATTCCATTCCATTCCTTTCCATTCCATTGCATTCCATTGCATTCCATTCCATTCCATTCCATTCCATTCCATTCCATTCCACTCCACTCCACTCCACTCCACTCCATTCCACTCCACTCCACTCCGGTACATTCCATTCCATTCCATTCCATTCCATTCCATTCCATTCCATTCCGTGCTTCTCGGGTACATTCCGTTCCGTTCCATTCCATTCCATTCCATTCCATTCCATTCCGTTCCAGTGCACTCTACTCCACTCCACTCCACTCCACTCCACTCCGGTACATTCCATTCCATTCCATTCCATTCCATTCCATTCCATTTCCATTCCCATTCCATTTCCATTCCCGTTCCATTTCCATTCCCGTTTCTTTTCCATTCCCGTTCCATTTCCATTCCAGTTCCATTACCATTCCCGTTCCATTTCCATTCCCGATCCATTTCCATTCCCGTTCCATTTCCATTCCCGTTCCATTTCCATTCCCGTTCCGTTACCATTCCCGTTCCATTTCCGTTCCCGTTCCGTTTCCGTTCCCGTTCCATTTCCGTTCTCGTTCCGTTTCCGTTCCCGTTCCATTTCCATTCCCGTTCCATTTCCGTTCCCTTTCCATTTCCATTCCCGTTCCATTTCCATTCCCTTTCCATTTCCATTTCATTCCATTCCATTCTGCTCGGGTACATTCCATTCCATTCCATTGCATTCCATTCCGTTCTGTTCCTGTCCATTCCATTCCATTCCATTCCGTTCCATTCCGTTCTACTCGGGTAGATTCCATTCCATTCCATTCCATTCCATTCCATTCCATTCCATTCCATTCCATTCTACTGGTGTCCATTCCATTCCATTCCATTCCATTCCATTCCATTCCATTCCATTGCATTCCATTCCATTCCATTCCATTCCGTTCCGTTCTACTCGGTTACATTCCATTCAATTCCATTCCATTCCGTTCTACTCGGGTAGATTCCATTCCATTCCATTCCATTCCTTTCCATTCCATTGCATTCCATTGCATTGCATTGCACTCAATTCCATTCCATTCCATTCCATTCCATTCCATTCCATTCCATTCCATTCCATTCCGTTCCGTTCAACTCGGTTACATTCCATTCAATTACATTCCATTCCGTTCTACTCGGTTACATACCATTCCATTCCATTCCATTCCATTCCAATCCATTCCATTCCATTCCATTCCGTTCTACTCGTGTACATTCCATTCCATTCCATTCCATTCCATTCCATTCCATTCCATTCCATTCCATTCCATTCCATTCCATTCCGTTCTACTTTGGTACATTCCATTCCATTCCATTCCATTCCATTCCATTCCATTCCATTCCATTCCATTCTACTCAGGTTGATTCCATTCTATTCCATTCCATTCCATTCCATTCCATTCCATTCCATTCCATTCGATTCCATTCCATTCCATTCCATAGAATTCCATTCCATTCCATTCCATTCCATGGAATTCCATTCCATTCCATTCCATGGAATTCCATTCCATTCCATTCCATTCCATGGAATTCCATTCCATTCCATTCCATTCCATGGAATTCCATTCCATTCCATTCCATTCCATTCCATTCCATTCCATTCCATTCCATGGAATTCCATTCCGTTCCATTCCATTCCATTGAATTCCATTCCATTCCATTCCATTCCATTCCATTCCATTCCATTCCATCCCATTCCATTCCATTGAATTCCATTCCATTCCATTCCATTCCATTCCATTCCATTCCATCCCATTGAATTCCATTCCATTCCATTCCATTCCATTCCATTCCATTCCATCCCATTCCATTCCATTCCATTCCATTCCGTTCTACTCGGGTTGATTCCATTCTATTCCATTCCATTCCATTCGATCCCATTTGATTCCATTCGATTCCATTCAATTCCATTCGATTCCATTCCATTCCACTCCATTCCATTCCATTGAATTCCATTCCATTCCATTCCATTCCATTCCATTCCATTCCATTCCATGGAATTCCATTCCATTCCATTCCATTCCATTCCATTCCATAGAATTCCATTCCATTCCATTCCATTCCATTGAATTCCATTCCATTCCATTCCATTCCATTCCATTCCATTCCATTCCATTGAATTCCATTCCATTCCATTCCATTCCATTCCATTCCATTCCATTCCATTCCATTCCAATCCATTCCATTCCATTCCATTCCATTCCATTCCATTCCATTCCATGGAATTCCATTCCATTCCATTCCATTCCATTCCATTCCATTGAATTCCATTCCATTCCATTCCATTCCATTCCATTCCATTCCATTGAATTCCATTCCATTCCATTCCATTCCATTGAATTCCGTTCCATTCCACTCCATTCCATTCCGTTCCGTTCCGTTCCGTTCCGTTCCCTTCCGTTGCGTTCCGCTCCGTTCTACTCGGGTTGATTGCATTCTATTCCATTCCAGTCCATTCGATCCCATTCGATTGCATTCGATTCCATTCGATTCCATTCGATTCCACTCCATTCCATTCCATAGAATTCCATTCCATTCCATTCCATTCCATTCCCTTCCATTCCATTCCATTGAATTCCATTCCATTCCATTCCATTCCATGGAATTCCATTCCATTCCATTCCATTCCAATCCATAGAATTCCATTCCATTCCATTCCATTCCATTGAATTCCGTTCCATTCCATTCCATTCCGTTCCGTTCCGTTCCGTTCCGTTCCGTTGCGTTCCGTTCCGTTCCGTTGTGTTCCGTTCCGTTCTACTCGGGTTGATTCCATTCTATTCCATTCCATTCCAATCCATTCCATTCCATTCCATTCCATTCCATTCCATTCCATTCCATTCCATTCCATTCCATTGAATTCCATTCCATTCCATTCCATTCCATGGAATTCCGTTCCATTCCATTCCATTCCGTTCCGTTCCATCCCGTTCCATTCCGTTCCGTTCCGTTGCGTTCCGTTCCGTTCTACTAGGGTTGATTCCATTCTATTCCATTCCATTCCATTCGATTCCATTCGATTCCATTCGATTCCACTCCATTCCATTCCATAGAATTCCATTCCATTCCATTCCATTCCATTGAATTCCATTCCATTCCATTCCATTCCATTGAATTCCATTCCATTCCATTCCATTCCATTGAATTCCATTCCATTCCATTCCATTCCATTCCATTCCATTCCATTCCATTCCATTCCATTCTACTGGTGTCCATTCCATTCCATTCCATTCCATTCCATTCCATTCCATTCCTTTCCATTCCATTGCATTCCATTGCATTCCATTCCATTCCATTCCATTCCATTCCATTCCATTCCACTCCACTCCACTCCACTCCACTCCATTCCACTCCACTCCACTCCGGTACATTCCATTCCATTCCATTCCATTCCATTCCATTCCATTCCGTGCTTCTCGGGTACATTCCGTTCCGTTCCATTCCATTCCATTCCATTCCATTCCATTCCGTTCCAGTGCACTCTACTCCACTCCACTCCACTCCACTCCACTCCGGTAAATTCCATTCCATTCCATTCCATTCCATTCCATTCCATTTCCATTCCCATTCCATTTCCATTCCCGTTCCATTTCCATTCCCGTTTCTTTTCCATTCCCGTTCCATTTCCATTCCAGTTCCATTACCATTCCCGTTCCATTTCCATTCCCGATCCATTTCCATTCCCGTTCCATTTCCATTCCCGTTCCATTTCCATTCCCGTTCCGTTACCATTCCCGTTCCATTTCCGTTCCCGTTCCGTTTCCGTTCCCGTTCCATTTCCGTTCTCGTTCCGTTTCCGTTCCCGTTCCATTTCCATTCCCGTTCCATTTCCGTTCCCTTTCCATTTCCATTCCCGTTCCATTTCCATTCCCTTTCCATTTCCATTTCATTCCATTCCATTCTGCTCGGGTACATTCCATTCCATTCCATTGCATTCCATTCCGTTCTGTTCCTGTCCATTCCATTCCATTCCATTCCGTTCCATTCCGTTCTACTCGGGTAGATTCCATTCCATTCCATTCCATTCCATTCCATTCCATTCCATTCCATTCCATTCCATTCTACTGGTGTCCATTCCATTCCATTCCATTCCATTCCATTCCATTCCATTCCATTGCATTCCATTCCATTCCATTCCATTCCGTTCCGTTCTACTCGGTTACATTCCATTCAATTCCATTCCATTCCGTTCTACTCGGGTAGATTCCATTCCATTCCATTCCATTCCTTTCCATTCCATTGCATTCCATTGCATTGCATTGCACTCAATTCCATTCCATTCCATTCCATTCCATTCCATTCCATTCCATTCCATTCCATTCCGTTCCGTTCAACTCGGTTACATTCCATTCAATTACATTCCATTCCGTTCTACTCGGTTACATACCATTCCATTCCATTCCATTCCATTCCAATCCATTCCATTCCATTCCATTCCGTTCTACTCGTGTACATTCCATTCCATTCCATTCCATTCCATTCCATTCCATTCCATTCCATTCCGTTCTACTTTGGTACATTCCATTCCATTCCATTCCATTCCATTCCATTCCATTCCATTCCATTCCATTCCATTCCATTCCATTCTACTCAGGTTGATTCCATTCTATTCCATTCCATTCCATTCCATTCCATTCCATTCCATTCCATTCCATTCGATTCCATTCCATTCCATTCCATAGAATTCCATTCCATTCCATTCCATTCCATGGAATTCCATTCCATTCCATTCCATGGAATTCCATTCCATTCCATTCCATTCCATGGAATTCCATTCCATTCCATTCCATTCCATTCCATTCCATTCCATTGAATTCCATTCCGTTCCATTCCATTCCATTGAATTCCATTCCATTCCATTCCATTCCATTCCATTCCATTCCATTGAATTCCATTCCATTGAATTCCATTCCATTCCATTCCATTCCATTGAATTCCATTCCATTCCATTCCATTCCATTCCATTCCATTGAATTCCATTCCATTCCATTCCATTCCATTCCATAGAATTCCATTCCGTTCCCTTCCATTCCATTGAATTCCGTTCCATTCCATTCCATTCCATTCCATTCCATTCCATTCCATTGAATTCCATTCCATTCCATTCCATAGAATTCCATTCCGTTCCATTCCATTCCATTCCATTCAATTCCATTCCATTCCATTCCATTCCATTCCATTTGAATTCCATTCCGTTCCATTCCATTCCATTCCCTTCCATTCCATTC